>NC_142928.1:163601343-163621343 GCF_046866305.1 Octopus bimaculoides
TTGAAGTAATAGCTTGTCCTATACTTTTACAGGTGTAATAACTTGTCCTGCACTTTTCCAGGTTTATAATCTTAAGAATATTACTTTACATGCTCGCATTTTTCCATGTAATATGTATGTATATATATATATATATATATATATATATATATATATATATATGTGTATATGTATATACATATGTATGGAGGGATGCTGAAAATTTCCTGGGTTAGGGTAAAATGAAATAAGGAAGAGGAGTTAATTATGATTGTATTGAACATATTCACCACCTCAGATTCACATACTTATTGCAGCAGTCCTTCAGTTTTTCTTAGCCCTGTAAAAGAACTCAGAAATTTTGACTTTCAACCAAGCCTTTTGTTATTCCCTTAAAACCCGGAGCTTTTTAGCACCTTCTCTTATATATATATATATATATATATATATATATATATATATGGGAGAATATACAAAAAATAACAACAGACGAGGACAGGTGGTGTAAATAACAAAAGTATATATTAGTATGACGCTCGGGAATACGGAAAGTCTTTGACGTTTCGAGCTACGCTCTTCAACAGAAAGAATACGGAGACAAGGAGAAAAACACGGAGAAAAAAAATTGAATAGTGTTCAGTCAACGGTCAATCATAATAATGGCCGATCATAACAATGACTGACCGGAAGTTAGAAATTCTTATTTCAGGAGAGCTAAGAAAGGGGGAGATAACAAACGGTGATCCGGAACGAGGGGCTGTGTGTGGGAGGTAGACTGCTGGTGATCTTGACGTATGTAGTGTGAAAATGGGGGAAGGGAGAAAGGGAGAAAGTAGTTGGTCAGTTGTAGTGTGTGCGTGGTGTGATGCGAGGGTATTGGTGTGGTGTGCGTGGTGTGATGCAAGGGTATTGGTGTGGTGTGATGTGAGGGTGTTGGGAGGTGGGGAAGGCATGGGTGGAGTGTGGGGTAGAGGTAGGGGTATGTGGGTAGGGTGGGGTATGTGGGTAGGGTGGGGTATGTGGGTAGGGTGGGGTATGTGGGTAGGGTGGGGTATGTGGGTAGGGGTGGGTGGTGGGTGTAAGGAATTGGATGGGGTGGAGTGGGAAGGTAGAGTAGGAGTGTGTTGGGGTGTGGTGGGATGAGCTTATGAGGGGGTGTTGACGAGGAGGGAGAAGGGGAAGGTGGATGTAAGAGAGGGGGAAGATGGGTATGGGAGGGGAGAGGAAGAGAGGAGAGAGGGTGGGTATAAGAGAGGGAAGGGGGATTGAGAGAGGGGGAAGGTGGGTATGGGGGGAGAAAGAGGGGAAGGTGGGTATGGGGGGAGAAAGAGAGGAAGAGAAAGAGAGGAAGAGAAAGAGAGGAAGAGAAAGAGAGTGAGAGAGAATATATATATATATTAATTATTTTTGGGTGGGGCTGATTCCCCACTGATAGTTCTTTAGATAAGGAAAACAAAGTAAGGCATGACAGTAAATAGATTAAGATACATGGCTGACTGAACTCCCACACAGGTTGGTATTGCCAAATGTTCATAGAGAACATGAAGGGAAAGAAGGTGGCTTCTTAATAGCTATTAATCATTTGTTCATGCATGCTCTCCCAAACACAAAACTCACAAATCCACACATAAATCCATATACACAAATGCACATACACATGCTCATGCATGTCACAGGTTTTCTTAGAAAGTAAGAAAAAGGGCGCAGCACAAGAAATAAGATATGGAAGGACTAGTAGCTCACAGTTCATCCATCTCACATACACGCATACATGCATGCATTTATGCAATGCAGTTTAGTATGCTGTTAGCAAGCAGTTAATAGACGTACAGGAGAGAGGAATGGGAAAGCATGTGTGGATATCCAATATTGTGCTAAAATTACAGAACCAAAGTCAATATATGCATGTATTTCTTTTTCCATTTTTTTTCTCTCCTTCTCTTTGTCTTTCACTCTCTCTATCTCTTTCTCTCTCATTTTTTGTTTGTTTGTTACAATCTTCTTTCTTTCCATCACCAACCTAAAATCCATATATGTGTATGTATATGAAAGAAATTGTTGTATACAGTGCTCGGGTGCACTACAACTAAAGAAAAAAGGGAAAAAAGCTATCAGTTGTACTGTTGGCAGATTTCGGGAATCATGGAAGTTTTGAAAGTCGTAGTGGCTTGACAGCTAACGATTGATGCAGGTAGTTTATTCCATGCTTCAAGAATTGTGAGCATGAAAAATGTTTCTCTGAAAGTCATGGGTTTTTTTTTTTTTGATTTTGTGAACAGAAGAGGAATAAATATTTAGGAGCCAATCTCTTTCTTTGTCCTGCATTATTTATTCTCTGCTGAAACTGACCAGTGTTGGTGTGAATAAAGTTCAGCCTTAACTGTAAGAAGTTTTTTTTTTTTCTGTAAACTATTTAGTTTTTCCCTGCCTAGAGAACCATCTCCGGAGTAACAAGTCAAAATAGGCTATTGTATTCTTTTGTAATGTCGAGTACTTTTCTCCACTTGCTTTAAACCAATGGACATACACACACACAGACACACACACACACACACACAAATGCACACACACACACACACACACACACACACACACACACACATATACATATAGAGCCTTGAATCTAGGTTAGAAATCAGCTCTTTCTCTATTGGCAAGAAATCTTGAAATAAAACCGAACAATGACATACATACATGTGTGTGTGTGTGTGTGTGTGTGTGTGTGTGTGTGTGTGTGTGTGTGTGTGTGTGTGTGTGTGTGTGTGTGTGTGTGTGTGTGTGCACAGCCATGGTTAAGAAGCTTGCTTTGCAATGACATGGTTCATGGTTCAGTTCCTTTGCATGGCACTTTGGACAAGTGTTTTTCACAAATTCCTTGGGCCAACCAATGTCTTGTGAATGAATTTGGTTGATACGTGTTTGTGTTTGTGCCCTCCCACTGTTTGACATCTGGTGCTGATTTGTTTATATTCCCTTAACTTAGCGGTACAGCAAAAGAGACTAGTAGATTATGCTCCAGACTAAAAATAAAATAACTTACATCAATTTGATCACTTAAACCCTTCAAAACAGTGTTCCAGTATGGCCACAGTCCATAATGACTGAAATAAGTAACTGATGTATATAATAATTAATAACAACAGAAGTAGTATTAAAACCAAAAGGTAATCTTTATATCCAACTTAACGTAGATGTCTTGTTATAACACTGAATTATTTACCTTGAGAGAACTTCTCATATGGTGCCTAAAAAACACTGATATTTACATCAGTGGCAGATGAGAATCATGTGCTATGCATGACGGAACTGCCAGGCTATGTGATTTCCACCTACTTGATCTCTTCAGTGGCAGTCATCCAATAGCAGCATAACAGTTGAAACTCATTGTCAATGATACATAGAATTTCAGTGTGTTTTCAGGCACTGATGTGGCAAATAACCATACAGGGACAACTGCTACTGAAGAGATCAAGCAGGTCAAAATCATGTGATCTGACAGTTCTGGCACCCATAGCAGATGATTTTTTAAAATCTGCCAGTAATATAAATATGAGTGCTTTTATGCATCATGCCTTCATAAGAGAGGTCCTCTCAAAATAAATAACGCAATATTCAGTTTTGGGATTTGGTTTGCAAGATTCTTTATGTGAGTTCGTGTGTTGAAGCATATTCTGTTGTGTCTGGGCAGAGTCATTCTCTTTTGGTGACTTATAATTCAACACACTCACCGGTAAAATTTCCACTTATTTATTTATTTTTTCTAAAATTTTCGTTGCGTCCTGCAACCTTTTCAATAGTTTTGAAAAGTTTGCAAGACGTAATGAAAATTTTAGAATAATAAAAAAATAAATAAAAGAGAAATAAATAGGCGCAAGAGTGGCTGTGTGGTAAGTAGCTTGCTTACCAACCACAAAGTTCTGGGTTCAGGCCCACTGCGTAGCACCTTGGGCAAATGTCTATAGCCTTGGGCTGACCAAAGCCTTGTGAGTGGATTTGGTAGACAGAAACTGAAAGAAACCTGTTGTATATATGTGTATATATATATGTGTGTGTGTGTGTGTGTGTGTGTGTGTGTGTGTGTGTGTGTGTGTGTGTGTGTGTGTGTGTGTGTGTGTGCGTGTGTGTGTGTGTGTATATGTTTGTGTGTCTGTGTTTGTTCCCACAACATTGCTTGACGACCGATGCTGGTGTGTTTACGTCCCCGTAACTTAATGGTTCGGCAAAAGAGATTGATAGAATAAGTACTAGGCTTACAAAGAATAAGTCCTGGGGTTGATTTGTTCGACTAAAGGTGGTGCTCCAGCATGGCTGCAGTCAAATGACTGAAACAAGTAAAAGAGTAAAAAGTGGAAATTTTACCAGTGAGTATGTTAAATCATAAGGCACCAAAAGAGAATGACTCTCCCCAGATACAACAGTATTTGATGTTCAAACACAACCTCCATGTTAAGTTGTATATAAAGTTTGCATTTTGACATATATATATATATTCACACACATACACACATATCACATGATCACATGACTGCCCAGACTGTCAGAGGTTGTTACGCATCACTGGCCACGGTATGTTTTGCATCACCTGAGCTTTTGAATGATGCCACTCTGCTGGCTAGGTGAGAAGCTAACATTCTCCTACTGACTGAAAATGGAACTGAATGAATGTGAAACAAATTATTTTGCTCAAGAGTACAATGTACCACCTGGTCTGAGAATTAATCCCACGAATCTTGTGATTGTCAGTGCAATGGCCTAACCACTAGTTCACATATATATATATATGTGTATGCACATACACACACTTCCTGAATATACTTATTTATATAGCCAGGTATACATCATCATCTTCATCATTTTTACCTCCACTTTTCCATAATGATTTTGAAAGCGAAATCGTGATGGCACCTGTACCCAGCGTCGCCTTCCTGGCACTTGTGCTGGTGGCACGTGTGTAAAGACATTCGAGCGAGATCGTTGCCAGTGCCGCTGGACTGGCTCCTGTGCAGGTGGCATGTAAAATGCACCATTTTCAGCGTGGCCATTGCCAGTACCGCCTGACTGGCCTTCATGCCAGTGGCATGTAAAAGCACGCACTTTGGAGTGGGTTGGCGTTAGGAAGGGCATCCAGCTGTAGAAACTCTGCCAAATCAGATTGGAGCCTGGTGTAGCCATCTGGTTCACCAGTCCTCAGTCAAATCATCCAACCCATGCTAGCATGGAAAGCGGACGTTAAACGATGATGATGATGATGATGATGATGATATGAGTTGGAGGGGCTCTTTTGAGGCACAGTTTTATAACCAGATTCCTTTACCACCACCAGCCTTTCTAGTTTGCTCTTAAGGCTCATTATATAAGTAAATTAATATGAATGTTTACATTCCTTTAATCATTTTATGTAAGGATATATTTATGTCTGTAGGTATGTATGAAGATGTTGACATTTACTTTTTTACTTGTTTCAGTCATTTGACTGCGGCCATGCTGGAGCACAGCCTTTAGTCGAGAAAGTCGACTCCAGGACTTATTCTTTGTAAGCCTAGTACTTATTCTGTCGGTCTCTTTTTGCCGAACCGCTAAATTACGGGGATGTAAACACACCACCATCGGTTGTCAAGCGATGTTGTGGGGACAGACACACAAACATATATACACACATACATATATATATATACATATATACGACGGGTTTCTTTCAGTTTCCGTCTACCAAATCCACTCACAAAGCTTTGGTCAGCCCGAGGCTATAGTAGAAGACACTTGCCCAAGATGCCACACAGTGGGACTGAACCTGGAACCATGTGGTTGGTAAGCAGGCTACTTACCACACAGCCACTCCTGCATCTATTTGTTAACTAATATTTTTTTAGCAATTTAGTGTTTTTTGTTCTTGTAGTAAAAGCTTGCTTTATATTTTACTTGATTAATATGTTAAGAGAAATAATTGGGATTTAAGAGAAATGCAGGTGAGAAAGAAAGATAAGGGATAGGATGAGAAATAAGGATGAGAAAGAGAAATAAAAGAATGGTCAGAGAAATAAGAGGGAGAAAGAGAAATATGGGAGGAGGGGGAGAAATAAAAGTTGAAACAAGTTGAAAATGATAAGGGGCAAGAGAAACAAGAGTAGGAGAGAAGTAGGCGCAGTAAGAGACACAAATGAAATAGAAATAGCTCACACACACGTGCATGCACACACACACACACACACACACACACACACACACACACACACACACACACACGTTCTCTCATTCACTCACTTGTACAATTTGACAATTCCTGAGGGTCTCTTCATAGACTGAAAAACATTCCATTAAAACTGTTAGCACTTGCAAAACAGTCATGCTTATCCTTCATCAATTTACCTTTTCTCTCACTCATTCTCTTTTTCTCTCTTTTTTTTTCTTCTTCTTACTCTCTCTTTCTATCACTATTTCTCTCATCAGTCACTCACTCTACATTCACACATAATATACACACATAACAATGGATTGTTTAAACAAATGTTATTCTATTCATTATTATACTATGTTCTATTGACCTTTTAGCTGTGATACTATTGAATAATTGTTGCTATTATTCCAAATTATTGATCTCATGAAGTTATTTTTCTGTTTTTCTTTTTATATATTCTTTGCTGCTCTTATAAGCATTTCCTTCCTCTCTACCTATATATCTATCATGTCTTGGCTTTTTATTTTCTTTATATTTGGAAAGAAGTATGGACAAATTCTTACTAGAACAAATGGCCCAATGATGGCAATGAAGGAACCCTTACATGGCTGCTATACCTGCTAGAAATAGCAGCCAAAGATCACTAACATTATTACTCCTTATTGTTATAATAATAATAATAATAATAATAATGATAATAATAATAATAAATGCTTTCTAATTGATGTATCAATACCAGCAGATGACAACGTTTCCCTAAAAGAAATGGAAAAACTTTCAAAATACAAAGACCTGGAAATAGAGGTAACTCGAATGTGGAATCTAAAAACAGAAACAATTCCTATCATAGTAGGTGCCTTAGGTATGATAAAAAAAAATTTTCAGACAAAAACATAACAAAATCACCAGGACTTACAAATATATATAACATACAGAAAATTGCACTACTGGGCACTGCACACATCCTACGCAAAACACTTTCAATACAGTAGCCATAAGAGCATCACAGCAAACCACAGCACATACCCAAGGCACACAGAGCTGCGCTCGGTAGTGAAGTGAAAGCATACTATAAATATAAAACTACTGAACAATAATAATAATAATAATAATAATAATAATAATAATAATGACACCAAATATCTAAGAGAACATTATTCAGTATGTCTGCAAAGAAAAACGTACCAAACACTCATGGCTGGTATAACTTTGATCTTGGATCTTTTCACTTGTGGTTGTCTAATGGCTGGCTGAACAACAACAATTACAATTTACAAACAATGAGAGAGCATTTACATAGAAGTGTGGAATCTATTTAGTATCAGGAGCAAGTTGTAAGTTCATTTGTACGTACATACGTGTGTGGGAGGGGAGGTGCTTGTGTACTGAGAAGAATAATGAATCTTTAATTTTACAAATTCATTGGTATGTCTCTTAGTTAAATTATTGTGTTAGTCATGCACTGTGGTCAGTTAAATCAAATAAACCTCTTTCTCCTAAATTGTAATGCCTTCTGCTTACATTTATGAATCAGTATTAGTAGCTTGCAAGTCAGCAAGTTGGAAGAATTGCTAGCATGTTGCACAAAATGCTTAGTGGCATTTCTTTAGGCTTGTTATATTTTGATTGAGTTCAAATTCTGCCACAGTCAACTTTGACTTTCATGCACATGACGTTGATAAAATACATGGGTGGGCCATAATGATGGGATGCAATTTAAATGCTAAGTATCTTGGATTATAAAAGTGATATAGAATACTAAATATATTTATTGCATAATTGATATACAGGAGTTCAACATATCTAAGATTTGAATTTATATCTTGGAGATGGTCATCACCATGAACAGAACATTCTTGAGTTCGCTTTCTCATATCAAGCACATTGTGGCTTAGCATATCAACTGGAATGGCTGCAGTTGCCTTTCTCACAAAAGTTTGTAACAGCACACTAGATCACTTTTCGAGATGGTGCCCATTGCTTTCCAGAATGCTTTCAGAATTTTCTTTGGCTGGTGATGTATGCTTCAACTATGTATGTAATTTGTTTTGGAGTCCATGACATTATGAGAGTCACCAACACCAACTACCTGTAAAAAATAGTAAAATCTTAGATATGTTGAACTCCTGTATATCAGTTCTGTAATAAATGCATTTGGTACTCTATGTCATTTTTATAATCCAAGACACTAGCATTTAAAATGAATCTCATTATTATGGCTCACCCTATAGTACCAGCTGAGCATTGGGATCAATATAATTGACTTATCCCTTCTAAAACTGTTGGCCATGTGTCAAAATTTGAAATCATTATATGCAGCACGGTAAATGGCAAAACTGGTAGAATTTCAGACTAAATTCCTTATGATATTTTCTAATTTTCTTTTAAAATTCTCAGTTCAAGTCATGCCAAACCTTAACTTCCACATTTTATGTTTTTGGGAGTTGATAAAATAACTATTAATCAGCTTTAACTGGGTTTATAACTATAAACTATAAAACTGAACCCAATTTATAACAATAAACTGGGTTCAATTTGACAAAGCCCTCACATAAAATATGCAGCTCTGTGTTAGTCATAGAAATCCCTATTATTTAGCAAGGTGGTAGATGACAGGGGTCATATAGCACTAAACAAAATACAAGATATTTTGTTCTCTCCTACTTGCATGAGTCAGATGAAATTTGTTGAGATAGAATTTTCTACAGCCAGATGTCCTTCCTGTCACTAACCCTCACCTGTTTCCAAAAACAAGGTTTGATTTCATGGACAATTGGAAATGAAGGACTCTATTTGCATCATGGTGACATTTGTTTACCATTATCACATGAAGTGAAGGCAAGATATATATACATGTGTAACACACGTACACATTTATATATATATATATATATATATATATATATATATATATATATATATATATATATATATATATATATGTATAAAAGGATTCAACAGACTTCTTTCACTTTCTTTCTACCAAATCCACTCACAAAGCTTTGGTCAGCTTGAGGCTATAGTAGAAAATACTTGCCTGAGGTACCACACATTGAGATTGAACCTGAGGCTATGTGGTTGGGAAGCTAACCTCTTACCACAAAGCCATGCCTGTGTCTATTATATATATATGTGTGTGTTATGTGTATTTGTGTGTGTGTGTGTGTGGCCTCACCATTGCTTGACAATCAGCGTGGGCTTGTTTACATTCTCATAACTTAGTGATTCAGCAAAAGACACCAGTAGAATAAATACTGGGGTCAATTTGTTTGATTAAATCCTTCAAGATGGTGCCCCAGCATGGCTGCAGTTCAATGACTGAAACAAGTAAAAGGTATAGAGATTCCCTTTTTTAGCTAATAAAAGGTGAGGAGTCCCATGATTACTTCAAGTTTTAGATGTTTTTGTCAATCACTGGAAGTTTTGAGATTGTGAATTTCTCTCTCCTGCTTTTCTGCTAGGAATTAATGGTTCAAGTTTGTATTTGATGTGGGAGGTGCCTATTTGTATAACACGTTCCTGCCTCATTGTGTGGGTTTTTGATGAGTGTGTTAACTGAATTTGCTTGATGTGGGAGTGTTGGCAGGCAACTTGAAGCTAACAAGATGCGTGGTGTGACAGTTGTTGTTGATGATTCTAATTACATTGTATATATAGCATCACAGCTTGTTTTGTGGTTTATGTTGGATATGGATGCTTGCAAGTATTTTGCTTATCTTTGGATTATTTCACTGTTATTTCCATATTTAGTTCGCTCGTTGCTTAGACGTATTTATGCTGTGCTGGATGTATGTATGCGTTTGTCTGCACATCAGCACACATGTGAATGTTTGCTATCTATTCTTTGTCTCTATGAGTATATACACGCATGCACATGCACGCATACACACACACATACACACACACTCACATACACAATTGGCATCCAGCTGTGATTATACTCTTTAATGTTTTATATTGATGATATCACTCTTCTTCACTCCTCATTGAAGATATTTATATTAATTCTTGTAGTTGCAACTTTCAGATTACATCATATCTACAAAATATTTCTTGTCCATTTAGAAAACTGTTGTTAGACAATAATCTATGACACTTTACTAATTATATTAAACTATTCTAACAGTACTTCTTATAGTCTATGAGTTAAACATTTCCAGAGAGACTCTACTACTGACATTTTCTCTGAGAGCTTATTCATCTGTTTTAAACGAAAATCTGGGGCTACAAATAGATTAACCCCATTAAAATCTAGAGCTACTGACAGGTGACACAAAGGTTAGAAATGTAACTGAAAACTAGGGATTAGTGAGGGGAAAAGAAACAACAGCATGGCAAATTATATGATATGGTCATTTAGACCTGGACTCAGTTTCCAGGGATTTTTTTTTTTTAGGTCAAAGTGGGTTTTAATTTAGATAAAATTTTAAATTGTTTCTATCCTGTTCACAACTGCAACAGTAGAATATCTTTCAAAATTACAATTCTGTGAATAAAAAAAAAAAATAATAAAAAAAAAAGCCTCGCAATATAAATAACATTTTTCAGTCATGCTCTTGACATATATCTATTTAATTGCAGCCAGTGTTATTTACAACAAACTAACTACTACCAATGTTTGAAGAAGACTAAGAGCATAGGATGACAATCAGTTGCAATACACAGACATATTCTGTCTGCTGTGATGGATTATTAAAGGCTGTCAATAAAACATTGTTAGTTAAATACTTGAGTCAGAACTTGGTTAATTTGTACAGAGTGGAGAGTTTGTTATATTCAGAATGCATATGAAATATGCATTCTCTATTGTTATTGGTGTGTCTTGTTTATTATTATTATTATTATTATTATTATTGTTCATTTGTTTTATTTTTATAACGTGCTTTCACTTCACTACCGAGCGCAGCTCTGTGCGCCTTGGGTATGTGCTGTGGTTTGCTGTGGTGCTCTTATGTTTACTGTATTGAAAGTGTTTTGCGTAGAATGTGTGCAGTACCCAGTAGTGCAATTTTCTGTATGTTATATATATTTGTAAGTCCTGGTGTTTTTGTTATGTATTTGTCTGAATAATTATTATTATTATTATTATTCAGTATATTATTATTATTATTATTATTATTAATAATAATAATAGTAGTAGTAGTAGTAGTATTGTAATTAAAGCAGTGAGCTGGCAGAATCGTTAGCACACTGGATGAAATACTTAATGGTATTTTGTCTGTTACTACATCCTGAGTTCAAATTCAGCTGAGGTTGACATTGCCTTTCATTCTTTCAGGGTCACTAAACTAAGTATCAGTTAAGTACTGGGGTCGATGTAATCAACTAGCCTCTCCCCCAAATTTCAGGCCTTGTGCCTTTAGTAGAAAGGATTATTATTATTATTATTATTATTATTAAGGTTGCGAGCTGGCAGAATCGTTAGCATGCTGAACAAAATGCTTAGCAGCATTTCACCCATCTGAGTTCAAATTCTGCCAAAGTCAACTTTGCCTTTCGTCCTTTCGGGGTCAATAAAATAAGTACCAGTTGAACATTGGGGTTGATGTAATTGACTCATCTCCTCCCCCAAAATTGCTGCCTTTGTGGCAAAAATGTGTAACCATTATTATTATTAAGGCTGCAACATAGCAGAATCGTTAGTATGTTGGGCAAAATGTTTAGTGGCATTTTGTCTATTCTTACATTCTGAGTTCAAATTCCGCCGAGGTTGATTTGCCTTTCATCCTTTCAAGGTTGATGAAATAAGTACCAGTTACACACTGGAGTTGATGTAATCAACTAATCCCCCTTCTCCAAAATTTCAAGCCTTGTGCCTATAGTAGAAAGGATTATTATTATCATGTTTTTCATCATCATTATTATTATAGGTGCCTGTTGTTTTATTATTATGTTATTATTATATAGGCGTAGGAGTGACTGTGTAGTAAGTAGCTTGCTTACGAACCACATGGTTTCGGGTTCAGTCCCACTGCGTGACACCTTGGGCAAGTGTCTTCTACTATAGCCTCGGGCCGACCAAAACCTTGTGAGTGGATTTGGTAGACGGAAACTGAAAGAAGCCCGTTGTATATATATATATATATATATATATATATATATATATATATATATATGCATGTATGTATATGTATGTTTGTGTGTATATGTTTGCGTGTCTGTGTTTGTCCCCCCATACACACATGCCTTGAGCTTTCCCCACAAGAAATAATCGCACATGGAAAAATTAGGGCACTGATGGGGCCAGGGAATGTCAGCAAACCTGGAAATGAGGCAGTCATCAAAGAGAGGGCAAAGAACGTCCTTTGATGCTCTGGCTGTGTGAGCCATCACCCCATCTTACTGAAACCACACATGTCGAATAGGTATATGTTTTCATCGTAATTCAAGCACAAAGATGTCTTTTATCATCTTGATATAATGCTCGGAGTTTACAGTAACAGCATTTCCATTATTGTCTCCAAAAAAGTAAGGACCAATGACAGCAGCTTTTCCAACATTACACCAGACTGTCACTTTTGGGCTGTGCAGTGGTCTTTCGTGCAATTCTCTCAGATTTTCAAGAGCTTCCCAGCAGAGCAATTCGGACTCCATATCAAAGCTTGTCTGACATGTTCTACATTTTCCGGTGTCTGTACCATTCGTGGTGCTCCCACCAGTCTCCTATTTATGAGTGTACCTCATGTACGAAGTGCATTCACCCAATGTAAGATTGTGTTATGGGTGGGAACAGCCTGATTTCAGTGAATGTTGAAATGTTGCCAAAACTCACACTGAACTGCTGCTCTATTGTCCACAACGCCATGACTTCACTTGAAAAGAAAAAAAATGCTAAGACATCATGGATCAAATGGTACCTGTCAGACATATGTCCCTCTCCCTGGGGTTGAGTAATAGCCATTTCAAAAACCGTCCATCCTTTCTGCCCCACCCTGTAATATTGGGTGAATATGTCGAGTTTGTGCTACATGGATTTGACTTAGATTTGTTGGGCTCAGGGTGATTCCATAAAGAATGTTAATCTTAATCATCTTATTGCCTTGTAATAATATGGTTCATTTGATATAGCATGGTGTAAAGGCATATGGCTTAGTGGTTAGGGTATTTGGCTCACAATCACGAGGTTGAGAGTTCAGTTCCTGGTGATGCATTGTGTCCTTGAGCAAGAAACTTTATTTCACATTGCTCCAGTCCACTTAGCAAAAATGAGTAGTATGGGTATTTCAAAGGGCCAGCCTTGTCACATTCTGTGTCACATTGAATTTCTCTGAGAACTATGTTAAGGGTACATGTGTCTATGGAGTGCTCAGCTACATACACATTAATTTCATGAACCGGCTGTTTTATTGTAAGCAATGGAGTGCTAGATATGGCATGGCTGACGAACTTTATTAGTGTTGGAGCTGTTATATTTATGTGGGAAATTTGACTGGCAACTATTGGTGCCACCAGCTACAGTTGCTTTTGAAGTAAGAGTAGGAGAGAAAGAGAGTTTACTGAGAAATAGGAGGGAAGGTGTTATATTTATATCCAGTTTCTACCATCTGAAAATGTGGTACCCTGTCAAATGTTTTTCAGAAATCAATCCAGGACATACTAAAGTTTTTTTTTGTTCTATGCTTCCATAGCCCTGTTAACTTATAACTGTCTCTACACTACAACCATACATCTCTTTCCAGTACGTTTTCTGTTCATCTGCTCTTTAAATAACCAAGTTGACCAGCTGTAGCATATGAATGTAAGGGCTTTGTATGTTGTTGAAAATCAAGTTATAAGGTTTGTAGTTTTGTGGGTGTCTTGTGCTTTTGATTTGGAGGAATTAATGTTGTTCTCACCTCCATCATCCATTTGGATGTTAATTCTGGTCTACTTATCAGTATATTAGATTCTGTTGCTACAGAATCATGAATTTTGGAGGAGAGGTACTTCAGTCAGAAATTGGCAACTTTTTTCAATTGTTGGGACTTTCCTATTACTTAAAAATTTTAAATGTTGATAAATTCCTTGCTGGCTGTATGGGAAGTCATTTTTGCAGTGTTGTTTAGGTTTTAGCCTTTCTTTTCCATCTATCCTACTGTATTTTTTTAATTTTTTTTATTGTACTGAATGTTTCTGTTGCATTCCTTTATCTCAGTGTTCTTTATCCTCTGGTGTTGTTTTGTAAGTATTTCCATAAAATCTTTTGGTATTTGATTCAAAGCATTATTCTAGAAAAAGCTTGCTTTTTGTTGATATAATTTTCTTTTACTTTCTGGATACCTTTTTGGTTAATGCTATAATATGTTTTAGATATTTGAGGGTTTTTTTCCATTTCATTTGGTAAAAATACATTTTTCTGTTTAAATCTTTCCCAAATTTAATGAAAGTTATTCATCATCATCATCGTTTTCATTTTAACCTCCCACTTTTCCATGCTTGTACTGGATGGAAGAAGTTTGTTGAAGCACATTTTTTTATGGCTGGATGCCTTTCCTGTTGCTGGCCCTCACCTATCTCCAAGTAAGGTAATATTTCTCTCTGGGCAGACAAGCTTTTGAAGAATAATGGATATGAATGATACTGATTTTATGGTAGTGACTCTCATTTACAACTATCATGTGATGTCATGTCAAAGACCCCCCCCCCCCACACACACACACATACACACATAAAACAGGATTCTTTCAGTTTCTTTTTACTAAATTCACTGACAAGGTTTGAATCAGCCTGGTATTCTAGAGAACACATGACCAAGTTGTCATGCAGTAGAAAAGAACCTGAAACTATGTGGTTAGATAGAAAGAAACTTCTTAAACACACAGCCATGCTTGCACGAAACTGTGCCTGTACAGCTAGAGATAAGTTTGACTGAGAAGTGTCTGATTGTATATGAATCAAATTTAGTTTCTGTTAATACTTTATTGAATAGACTAGATAATTTAGTCAGTTGATATTTGAATAATTGGTTTGGACAGAATTTCTTGGAGGACCTTATTGCATTTATATATACTAATTACCTGTAGGGACACCATATTTTGTCATGCAACCATAATATACTACAAAGTATAGTAAAAGCTGTGTCCTACTGCGTTAGCAGTGCTATTAATTCATTTTTTAAGGTTAATTTTACAGATTATTTATAGGAATCAGAGCCAGCACAGATTTGTATGACATTTTGTATATGAATATGCTTATATGAACAATGTGAATGAAGATGGAAAAATGGGTAATGAGTGTATATGCATATTTCAGGATTTCTTGCTCCTTCATCAGTACCACATCCAACCCATTAACCATCCACAAACTCATTGCTTAAATATCTACTAGATATGTAACACGCACTACTGGACATACCAATTTTACACATTAAACACATTCCTGACAACTGGTACATCATCATCATCATCATCATCATTATCATTTAATGTCTGCTTTCCATGCTGTCATGGGTTGGACAGATTGACTGAAAACTAGTAAGCTGGGGAGCTACACTAGGTTCCAGTCTGATTTGGCATGGTTTCTACAGCTGGATGTCCTTCCTAATGCCAACCACTCCAAGAGTGTAGTGGGTGCTTTTTTATATGCCACCAGCACAGGTGCCAGTTACGAAACACCAGCATTGGCCATGGCTACGATCTCACTTGGTTTAACAGGTCTTCTCAAGCATGGTGTATTGCCAAAGGTCTCAGTCATTTGTCGCTATCTCTGTGAGACCCAAGTTTGAAGGGTGCTTTTTATGTACCATCGGCACAGGTGCCAGATATGCAACACTGTAATTAACATGTAAATACACATTAATTACTTGTAGGGACACCGTATTTCGTTATGTGACCAAAAAATACTATAAAGCATATTAAATGTTTTATAAGTCAATACTGTATACTACTGTGTTAGCAGTGCTCTTACATCACTTGCTAAGGTTACCTCTACAGATATATATATATATATACTTTATATATACTTTCATGGAGCTGCCTGTACACATGTAACTTGGACAGTTAACCATGTTATGTCTCTTTTTTTGTGTCATTGTTTCTGTTAGGTTTTCCTCAATGTTAACTCTGGTTAATTTGCATGCTGTTGTGCTATTCAGTTTGTTGTTAAATGTGGCTGTTGAGGGTATATTTTCCTCACTGCTGTGTATTGGTTGAAGGTTATATAGGAACTTCTAAGATATTCACCATTAATTTGAATTGAAGTTCTTTTCTATTCACAACTCTTTTTTTTTATAGGTTGTTATGTCTTGCTTGATTTTTTTTTTATTTGCTTGGTTTACTCAGTAGTATTTTCATTGTATTTTAAAGATTCCTTTGTTGTATGAGCAGTCTTTTTGTTACATTATTTTGTTTTTTCCTTTTGTGAAGTTTTACATGTTTTGTGTGTGTGTGTGTGTGTGTGTGAGCGATGAGATTTGTTGTGATGCTGTCATTAGTTTATGGTAGGTGTTCTTTTTGTATAGTTGGTTGTTTTGTTTTCAGTGTGTATTTGTTACATGAGTTCTATTCTAATTTTTGGAATTTTGGTACTGTTTTATTATAAATCTTTATACATTCTCAAGTGTATTACATTCAAATTTTTCTCATTTCTTCCTTTTCTCCTCCATAATGCATATGCCTCTTTTATAGTGCTCATGTGTATTATATGTGTAATAGGAATTAAACACTTCATTGTATTGTAAATTGTTCTAATGTTTTCTTTCGATTTTGTCATTATTTTGGATCCTAGCAGTAAGAGATAAGATTTTTTGTTTGATGTTGTCCTTTTGGAAAGATGGTGCTTCTCAAAAAATGTTACATTATCTTTGTTTCAACCTCACATTAAACTCACACTAGAAAATCCTTTATACATTCTAACTTGCAGGTTGTGTTTTTGTTGCTGTTTGATTTTTTTTTAATGGACATAATTGATGTTTTTAAATAGCATAACGGTTGTACTTACAAGAACTCTTATAGAATCTTTTACTTTATTATTATTTTTTTTTTTGTGGTTAATTTTGGTTTTGAACTGGTTGTATTATTGGATTTATTTCAGTATTTATGAAGAGCTATGTTTTCACAGTCATGCTGTTATTCAGTTTGGTCCAGTTCTAGGGTAGTAAATTGGGAAATTTGTGTAGTGGAGGATGAAATGTATTCCAGTTACTAAGTTATCTCTCCTTACATTCTATTGTCAAATCTGATGTGGTCAAAATAAATATCAGTCCACTAGTTGTGTTGATTTAAGTTGACCATAACCCACTTGCAAAATGTGTGGAGTTGTTGTTCCTAAGTTAGAAATTAATAGGTATTATTGTTAGTGCATTGCTTTGGTCATTCCTGCTTGAATAAACCTATAACACAGATGCAGCTGATCAATAAATTGGTTTGATCATACTGACCTAATGGTTAATACTTGAAATATATTGTAGGGAGCTTGTTGAAGCAGAGGGAGAGAGATTAAATGCTCCATTGAGCAGGTAAATGCTGTTGATCAGTTATGCTTGAGTAGCAGTCCTATGACACTAAGATACCAAATCAAAGAATTATTTAATCAGCATTGTAGCTGTGGTTAATTGGTTGGAACAATTGACACCTCCTACATGCACAGCTGTCTTCATAGTCTTACATTAATTTTTAAAAACAAAAACCAGTTTCAATGTTACAATGTTACAATGTCTAATTACAATTAAAAAAACCTGGATGTGAATAACCCAACATTATTGCTAAGAATGTATCACAAGTTAATACAAAATCCCATTCTTCACAGACGTGATGGAGCTAACATAATATCTAGTTGTGGTATCTAGTTGTATCCTAATTGTTTGGTAAGTTGTTACAGGATTTTAGACTTTGTTGCAATCCTTACTTTACAGATAGTATTGAGTTTCTTGATGGAGTTTATAACACTGTTTCTGTCTCTCTGTGGATATGCATGAGAGAAGCTCTTATATTGGCTTATAAATATCCAAGCAATATGATGCATGTATATGATGTTACATAATCTCTGGTAGTAATTAGACCAAGACTGAGAATATAATATGGATAGAAGTAAAATATGTGATTTGATAAATATTGATTTCTCAGATCAGCTCAAGGCTAATGTTCATTCTTGGTGTTGGTTTATAGTCATTGAACTGTCATGATTGAGCATACCTATGCTCAAAGATATTTTATTGTGTGCAATGAGGTATACAGTCTTTGGAGCTACACACTTCTCCTATCAGAATAGAAATAGCAGATAGTGTGTGTCCCCGTTTAGAGGTTTGAAATTTAATGTTAACATAGGGAAAATTTGATTGTAGGATCTAAACTGAAGGAATTTAATATTGGAGTAGATTTAAGTTTTAGCCCCACAATTTTAGCTGTTTTCAACACTGGAATCCTCCTCATCGTCATCATCATTATTGTCATCATCGTTATCGTCATTGTCACCACCATTATCATCATCATCATCTTCATTGTCATCATCATCATTGTCGTTATTGTTGTTGATGTCATCCTCATTGTCATCATCCTCATCATTATTGTCATTGTTGTAGTTATTGTCATTGTTATCATCATCATCAGCAACATCATCATTGTCGTTGTCGTTGTCATCACCATCATCATTATCATCATCATCATTGTTGTCGTCATCATCAATGTCATCATAATTGTCATCATCGTCGTCTTCATCGTTGTTGTCATCATTGTTGTCATTATCATTGTCTCATCATCATCATCATCATATATACATGTGTACATACATACATACACACACACATACAAACATACATATATACAATGAGCTTCTTTAAGTTTCTCATTACCAAATCTTCTCACAAAGCTTTGGCTAGTCTGAGGCTATAGTTGAAAACAGTTACCCATGGTGCCATACAGTGGGATTGTACCCAATGCCATGTAGTTAGGAAGCAAACTTTTTAACCACATAGCCAAGCCATGGTAACACCAATAAACAGTGACGAAATAAGAGAGTAATTGAATTCTCCTGAGCTTCTGACCATTCTTTAGGGCAATTTTTGAAACAGTGAAAGAGTTGGCATTTCATGTTATTGAATATCTTAAAATAATGATGGACTTAAAACAAGAACATCAAATGAAGATGTAGGCTTTTTTAGTTCTTGTGACTTTTGATAAAAAAAAAAAAAAAAAAAAAAAAGCTGTTTTTGTTTAGCCTCAGGACAGCTCTGATTCCCTGAGCCATGACCATCTTCCAGCTATGACCATCTTCCAGCTATGACCATCTTCCAGCTATGACCATCTTCCAGCTATGACCATCTTCCAGCTATGACCATCTCAACTGTTTGTATATCTAATACTACATTCTCCAATGAATTTTTCTTTTCTTTTCTTTTTGATGTGATTTGAAATTCATTTGGCTGTTATTTCTTACTACATAAATAACCACGTAGATGTACCAGACTCTAGTCTGATTAGAGTCTGGTACAGTCTTAGTCTGATTAGAGTCTGGTACAGCCTTAGTCTGATTAGGGTCTGGTACAGCCTTCTAGCTTGCCAGCCCTGGTCAAACTGTCCAGCCCATGCCAGCATGGACAATAGACATTAAATGATGATGATGCTCTCTCATTAGATTGTGCTTATTGTCGTTATTGTTTAGCTCCCAAGTTAGCCCTGAATGAGCATATATATGGCGATAGACATTCCAGGTGTGACCATCTTGTTTTTTCTGGGCTAGCTTATCTCAGGTTACGTCATCCAATTTGTTGTTCCATTTCTCTCAGCTTTTTATTTTCAAGGCAACAAGGTATGATATGACAGACATTTGACTACTATTTCTAGAAGGTTAATTGACTATATAGTGGCATTTTCATATTTATGGCAGGCAATGGTGAATTTAGGTTTCAATTTTTTTCACAACGCCAGTAATT
>NC_142928.1:163623843-163703843 GCF_046866305.1 Octopus bimaculoides
CCTCAGTATTAACAGAAGCAGTTGCAGTATTAGAACTGTAAGGTAAACTTAAAAGTATGTGTTTTAAGTCAAAACATGTTTTTAGACTCATTTTGAAAAGTAGTGGTTAGATAAAGATGGATCTTACTAGTTTCAAATTTCATTAAAGGTTTCATCAGAGCTTAGTCGTCACTTCCTAGTCACAAGCATCATAATTGGCTTAAAGTAATTCATAATATACATAAACTTAGACAGAAGTAAATTTGTCTGCCTATTTTAGCATAACAGTGCAAGTGCTGCCAATAAGAATGAATTAATGAATAGCATAGCACTATTTTGAATCATTTAATGCAGGAGTATGAATAAAAGCAAAGACTCTGGCTCCAATAACCAAATAATTGAAGAATAAAGAAATGATTAATGAGAATGATGATCATGGTGATGGTGGTGATGATGTTAATATTAACAACAACAACAATAATAATCATCATCATCGTTTAACGTCCGCTTTCCATGCCAGCATGGGTTGGACGATTTGACTGAGGACTGGTGGACCAGGAGGCGACACCAGGCTCCAATCTGATTTGGCAGAGTTTCTACAGCTGGATGCCCTTCCTAACGCCAACCACTCTGAGAGTGTAGTGGGAGCTTTTACATGCCACCGGCACGGGGGTCAGTCAGGTGGGTACTAGCGACGGCCACGCTCGAAATGGTGTATTTTACATGTCACCTGCACAGGAGCCAGTCCATCAGCACTGGCAACAATCTCGCTCGAATGTTTTTTCAACTGGTGACGATCTCGCTCGAATGTCTTTTCATAATAATAATAATGATAATTGCCCTGATGCAGTACCAGGCATTGGCTCCTATGGCTTCTGATCTTAAACTGACTGGAGGTGCTATCATGTACATGTTTTGTTTTGGTATAACAGACAGGCTATTACAAATATTTTTTGGTCAGCCTGAGGCTATAGCAGAAGACATTTGTGCAAGGTGCCACACAGTGGGACTGAACCCAGCACCATGTGCTTGGGAAGCAAACCTCTTGCCACACAGCCATTCCTGGATTTTTTTTTATTTGCTGCTAGTTTGATCTTCAAAGGTTGGTGAAATCTCAGGCCATCCTTCTCCTTTACATTCTCTTTATCATTACTTTCAGGAGGGATCTCATTTTCGTTTTGAAGAGGTTGCTCTTTCTTGCTCAATATTCTTTTTATTTAATGCCTTTTATTTATTTATTTATTTATTTATTTATTTATTTATTTATTTTTCTCCGGTTTAGTTAAATTCCTTTCTAACCATTATCTCTTTCTCAATCACACATCAATAGATTAGTGCAACTGGTTGCTACTGTAAAGAGGTTGAATGCCTGCTTGCTTGTTTTTAAGATTGGGAAGAGATATGTTTTTTTTCTTGCCATTCCCAGAGTTGTGGCTAATGCTATTCTTGAAATCGGGGATTGCTGCCTTGGCTGGTTTCTATTGCTTTCTCTTCTTGTTTCCTTGCCTAGTCTTTCCAGTTCTTCAAGGCAGAAAGCTCTGACGTGGCTCTTACTATGATGACCTGTGTATCAATGAAGCTATTTCCCCCTTCACCATTCATCTCAACACCTTCAACAATGGCATTGTGGTTTGGGGTATCATTAGAACTTGCAAATCTATTTTGATGCCATTTAGCTCCATATCACCTATCACCAGTTCAGCTATAACCATCTGCTCATACATCAATATAAAAAATATGACCAGCCATTGTTCTACATTGTTTTCAGTGTCCTCTTCTCATTACCCTTGTATTTTCTACCCCATACACTGGAGTACAAGATAAGCAGTCCTTATGTTTTTTTGGGTATGCTTGTGCATGTATTTATGCATCTCCATTTAATAATGGTTTCAAATTTTGGCACAAGGCCACCAAGTTCAGAGGAAGGGACAAGTTGATTATATCGACACCAAAGTTTAACTGGTACTTATTTTATCGATCGAATCTTGGCAGAATTTGAACTCAGAACATATACTGATGTAAATGTTGGTTGCTTGAAGGTATAGTTAATAATTTCAGCCTTAAAACTGCAGCAAGCAGCACCATATCAGTTTTCCCTTCCAATTGAGAGATTTTCTTCTGAAATTTCTTGTAATGCATGTTCTAGATACTACTTTAATGGTAATTTGATACTGCCACCTTCCTTTATGTTGTTGTTGTTGGTAATCCGTTACTTACGACGTCGAGGGTTCCAGTTGATCCGATCAACAGAACAGCCTGCTCGTGAAATTAATGTGCAAGTGGCTGAGCACTCCACAGACATGTGTACCCTTAACGTAGTTCTCGGGGATATTCAGCGTGACACAGAGTATGACAAGGCTGACCCTTTGAAATACAGGTACAACAGAAGCAGAAGAAAGAGTGACAGAAAGTTGTGGTGGAAGAGTACAGCAGGGTTCGCCACCATCCCCTGCCGGAGCCTCGTGGAGCTTTAGGTGTTTTGGCTCAATAAGCACTCACAACGCCCGGTCTGGGAATCGAAACCGCAATCCTATGACCATGAGTCCGCTGCCCTAACCACTGGGCCATTGCGCCTCCACGACCTTCCTTTATAAAACACAGGTATATTATTTTTTTACTTTGCTCTCTCTTGGATGACATCCTCCAGCAGAGAGACATTGTTTGGTTTTACATAATTTTCTCAACTAATTTTATTCTAAGAACTGTTAAATATAAAAATTTCTGTTTGTCATGATAGAAGCAAGATTATCTTAGCTGCTATATGAATGATTTAAAGTGTTTTGTCTCTGTACAAGTGTTGCTGCAGTTATTGCTATCTTCAAAAGTATTTGTTAAACTCTTCAAAATATTTTAAAATTTCATTAATTGCTCATTAAAATGTTAATTCTTTTTTCCTGTTTTTTTTTATTTGGAAGTGCAGTTTGTTTTAGTGCTGTCTTTGTTTGATATTTGCTGTTGTTTGTATTTTGTATATTGAGGATATCTGCCAGACATTTTAAATATAAAATCTAGTTAAAATGTGTAAGCAAATGAAATAAAGACCGTAAAGGCAAAGCTTTATTTCTGCCTCTCCCTGGGTAGTGATGCCCTTAGCTACTTAAAATCCATTTTGGGTGATTGATCCAAAGAAATTTTCAAACTTGAATAAAGCTGTGTCTCAAAGAGAGAAGATAAAACATGTGTTCACATTATGAGAGTAAACAACAATAACAATAATTATAATAAAACTTTGTTTTATTTCTCAAATGGAAATAAATGGGATTATATGATAACAAAGTATAGAATGGTGATGGTTTGCATTGAGTATAAAAGTAAACAGCAAATATGAAATATATGTTAAAAGTGATGTGAAAAATATTGTATGTGTCCCAAAAGGGAGACAACCTTATTGGGTGGTTAACTTAATCTATTGCCTGGTTTAATACTACCACATTTCTCCCTGGCTTTTAACAGAGCCCACTGTGTTGCAAGTATTTAGGCCAGGCGGCGATCTTTCGGTACGATTACCTAAATATCGGCCTTTTCCGTAAAAAGTGTCTTCGGCGATCTTTACCAAAGATCGGCCTTTTCTGTAACACCCGCACGATCTTCACTACGGTGTTAGGGTTAGGGTTTTAGTGTCAGGGTTAGGGTTTTAAGGTTAGGGTTTTAGGGTTAGGGTTAGTGTTTAGGGTTAGGGTTAGGGTTATGGTTAGGGACAGAATTCCCTAACGCAAACCCTAAAACCCAAACCCTAATTGTAAACCTCACCCTAACCATAACTGAAAACCCTTCAAAATAAATCACGCTCTCTGTATGTCTTTCGCTGTTATGACATTGTTTCCCTGTTTTTCTCCAACATTTTTTACGGAAAAGGCCAATCTTTGGTAAAGATCGCTGAAGACACTTTTTACGGAAAAGGCCGATATTTAGGTAATCGTACCAAAAGATCACCGGCCAGGCCTCCAGTTTAAGGATACTTTACTCCCTCCCTTTCATTAGTCTCAGAATCTCTGTAAAGAGTCTTTAGTACTGCTCTTTTTTCATGACAAAAATCAAAGAAATTCTGGGAAATTGCCTGCTGTTATTTGTACTGTCTAGCCAAGTTCTTCATTCCCAATTGCTCATTCACTTTGAACATACTTACCACTCTTATCCACCTTTCAGCAAATTTATTTAAAGACAGTACTTCTCTTTCTCCCTCTACTCCCACCTTCCATCTCTATCCTTTCCTCCCTCATTGGGTAACTCTTGAAATATTGGTTTCAAATTTTGCCACAAGGCCAGCAGTTTCAGGGAAGGGGTATAGTCGAATATTGAATCCAGTATTCAACTGGTACGTATTTTATCATCCCTGATAAAATGAAAGGCAAAGTTGATCTCGGTGGAATTTGAACTCAGAACATAAAGATGGACAAAATGCTGCTAAGCAGTTTTGGCATGCTAACAATTTTGCCAGCTTGCCACTTTGGCTCTTGAAATATTGCTTTCAAATTTTGGCACAAGACCAGCAATTTGGAGGGAAGAGACAAGTCAATTACATCAACCTCAGCGTTCAACTGGTACTTATTTAATGACCTTAGTAATAATAATGATAATAATAATAATAACAATAATAATAATAATAAAGAGACAAAAAAACAACATGAAAATAGAATTACAAAAGACACTGAAGGAAAAATGGAGAGAAAAATCACTCCATGATCAATACCATGAAAGGTTTGACAAAGTGGAAGTGATTCTAAATAAAAGCCAACAATGGCTCAAAAACCCTGAACTAAAAGTTGAAACAGAAGGGCTGATTTTCACTGCACAAGACCAATGCCTGACTACAAACAATTATAAAAACAAAATAATGAAAAGCGGCCCGAACACCAAATGCAGTGTCTGCAACCAGCACAGTTAGACTGTTGCCCACATCATCTTAGGCTGCCCAGTCCTTGCCAAATCTGAATATATATACTGTATACAGACACGTCTGAGTAAGTAGTTATATCCATTAGACAAGATGCCAACATTACAGCATTAAAGCTGACAATAGATGGTATAAACATGTGCTAAACAAGGTACAAGACAACAACCAGGCCACAATTATCTAGGATATGCCAGTTCAAATCAACAAAGAAATAAAAGCTAATCACCCAGACATAGTAATTAAGAATTGGGAAAGAAATACCTGCTACTGATAGACATTGCAGTCCCTTCTGATCAAAATATTATCTAGAAAGAAGTGGAGAAATAGTCAAAGTACAAAGACCTCAAGATTGAAATATTCAAGATGTAGAGCATGAAGGTAAAAACTACCAATGATAATTGAAGCATTGGGCATGATAAAAAAGACATATGGACAAAAACATAGAAGCTATACCTGGATCCCCAACTCTACACACTATCCAAAAAATATCCCTGCTAGGAACAGCTTACATCCTATGCAAGACACTATCAATTCAATAATACAACCTAAACAAAACAACCCACAAACACAAGACTCTCTATACAGCAATTACCCAGTGAAATAAACTTCCACCAGCAAACTAGATAACCAATGCATTACCCACTCAACACACAATACAAGCAGTAATACATAAAAAGACTGCACCACACTCCAAGAGAAAAAATTACTAACACTATACAATACTGGGAAAAGCTTATGCACTCCCAACAACAGAAAAGAACGCACAATGCTGCACACATCCCAGCAACATGGAGGTGTAGCAGGTGATGCAGTAGAAATTTGCCTCAAACTACCAAATGTCGAACAATTATACAATAATAATAACCATGTTGGTAATGATAATAATGATAATTTTATTGCTACCAGGACCCATTCATACATACAAAACAAAATGAATTAAAAGAGTGGAGTTACACAGGCAAAATTGTATAAAAGTGGTATGACAAACACAGGACAATATATTAAAGATAATAATCTTTTTTTTATAGATAACACTAAGTAAATGAATATATAACACTCATTCATTTCTTTGTCTGATTTTCCATGCTAGTATGGGTTAGATGAATATGAATTATTGAAGTGTTTTAAAGTTGGGTCTAAACCTGAAACCATGTGGTTGGTTAGAAAGCATACTTCTTAACTACACAACCATGCCTGTGTCTAGATAGATGAATGAATATATACGTGTGCGTGTGTGTGTGTGTGTGTGTGTGTGTGTGTGTGTGTGTGTGTGTGTGTGTGTGTGTGTGTGTGTGTGTGTGTGTGTGTGTGTGTGTGTGTAGAAGGAGAGAGAGAGAGGATTAAATGAAATATAAAGAAAAAGTGATAACAAATGAATAGTAAACCCACTTCCACATGGGTGAGGAGATACCACCTGGGTTTGATCACAGCACTCCATGACCCTGGTCACGTGCCACTCATCTACTCCACATTCATGTCCTGAAAATGCTCAGTTCCCTAAAAAATATATGAATGAACTTATTTTCTACTATCACGTTTGTTCTCTTTGATATATATACGTATAGTAAGCTATACGTATGAACACTTCACTTTAAATTTGCACTGCATAACCTACAAACACAACTCTTCTGTCTCATAGACTTATGACATGATTTGTGCAATAAACAAATGATAATAAATAAGCAGAAAAAAAAAAGAAGTAAATTTTGCTCTCCTAATTCAGCTGATGTCTGGCTTTACTAAACGTGCACTGTCTCAACTTTGAAACTCAAATTTCATTCATATGTCATACAGTATAACACACTCAGCCACACACGAACACACACACATATAGACACATGTATGTGTGTGTGTGTGTGTGTGTGTGTGTGTGTGTGTGTATGTATCTATATGCGTGTCAAAAAAAAAAAAAAAAAATATATATATATATATATATATATATATATAACGTGAGAGAGTTAGGGGTTGGGGGTTCAACCCACTAAGCGATAGTATCTATCCAGTATACTGCTGGGAGGGTACCCAATTATTGCTACACTAGTGCTATACTAAGTGCAATCAATGGAAGCGGTGAAAAGTGGAGGTTTTACCACAAATTTGTATAACAATTAGAAAATGGAGGATAATATGCTGAACCCAAATACTTGCAGACAATGTATCCCGTTGAATTCAAATTAATATATATATATATATATATATATACGCACACATATGATGTGTGTGTGTGTGTGTGTGTATATATATCATCATCATCATCATCATTTAATGTCCGTTGTCCATGCTGGCATGGGTTGGATGGGCTGGCATGCTGGAAGGCTGCAGCAGACTCCAGTCAGATTTGGTATGGTTTTCTACAGCTGGATGCACTTCCTAATGCCAGCCACTCAGAGAGAGTGTAATGGGTACTTTTGCATGCCATTTGCATGAAACTGGCATGTGTTTATGTGCCACTGGCATGGGTGCCAATATGCATGACACTGGTATCTGCCATGACTGCGATTTTGCTCGCCTTGATAGGTGTTCTTCTCGAGCGTGAGACCCAACACTCGAAAAGAACTTAGCTACTTTGCCTCCTAACTGGAGCAATGTGAAATAAAGTGTCTTGCTCAAGAATACAACACGCAGCCCGGTATATATGTGTGTGTATATATATATATGTGTGTGTGTGTATATGTATATATATATATATATATATATATATATATATATATGGATGTGTGTGAATGTGTATGTATATATATATATATATATATATAGTGGTTGGCGTTAGGAAGGGCATCCAGCTGTAGAAACTCTGCCAAATTAGACTGGAGCCTGGTGTTGCCATCCGGTTTCACCAGTCCTCAGTCAAATCGTCCAACCCATGCTAGCATGGAAAGCGGACGTTAAACGATAATGATGATGATGATGATGATATATATATATATATATATATATATATATATATATATATATACAGGGTTGGCCAAAAATCACATGACTGTAAATCAAAATCATTTAATTCCAAGACTTATTTATGTTCTGAATGAATTTAATAAAAGCATCTAAATATGAAACATCATGAAAATAGTTCAAACTGAAGTCCTTCTTGAGTGGCACATTTTTCCATTGGAGTCAATACAGAATTACAGAGAGTATTTATGGAATTTTGATTTACTGTTGGGTGACTTTTGGCTACACTGTATATATTCTATTATATGCTTCAGCTCTAAGGCTATGGCCATGCTTGAGCACAACCAGTGTAATATAGCCAATCTTATGTGATTGGCTTGTGGTGAAGGGAGGTATTCGACATTGCTACTCTCTTTTGAGGTGGGCCAAAAATCATGCACAAAATAACTTCAATATACTCTGGAATTATGAGACAGGCTTCAATTTTTCTAAAACTGAATGAAATAAAATAATGATGAATACTAACGTACTTGTTCATGATGAACAAAATTAATAGTAATAATAACATAATTTGAATTAAATGTCAAATGTTTTGGTGAGTGACTTTTGGCCCACCCTGCATGTGTGTACTCTCACACACACACACACACACAAACAACCAAAAAAGCTGGAATGATAAAACCTGTCAGAATTAACCCAAAACAAAGGCAACAGTTATATGAGCATCATTGCTGATCTAGTTTATATTATACAAAACAAACAAAAAAAACAAAGCAAAAAGGAAACAGTCTTGAATTTCTTTTTTTTTTACTGCCACTTATTGTTCGCTAGCATGTGAGTAATGATTTTCATTGAGGCATATAATTTTACTAGTGAATGTACTTCTTATTATTAACCACTCAACTGTAAGAGTAATATTTGTTATACAGGTAAATTTCTATAGGCCTGTCTAGGGCAGTGGTATATTAACTGTGTGTAAAAACACATTAATGCCACATTTTTGTATCTGGTTTGCAAAATTCTTCATGTGAGCTCATGTGTTGAAACATATTTTGTTGTATTTTAAGAGGGTCACTGTGCCAATATTAAACACAAGTACTGGTTCTATTTCACTTTCATTTATTATCATTTTTCAATTAACCCTTTGGCATTCAGGTTACTCTGTCAAATGTAATGCTTATTTATTCACATTGTTTGAAATTAATCATGCATTATCTTATAGCTTTGAGATTTCAGTGATGTCATTCTTTATTTTTGGAATAACATTGGAAGGTAGGTGTGAGATTCTGAATCTGGCAAATTTGACCATAAAACAGGTAGAATATTAGGGCCAGATATGACCGGTTTAAAGACTAAAGGGTTAAAGATGACAAACTAGCAGAATCATTAACATGCTGTGTAAAATGCTTAGCGGCATTTCGTCTGTCTTTAAGTTCTGAGTTCAAATTCTGCCGAGGTTGACTTTGCCTGTCATCCTTTCAGGGTTGATACAATAAGTGCCAGTTGAGCACTGGGGTCAATGTAATTGACTAACTCCTCCCTCAAAATTTGAGGTCTTGTGCCTAAAGTAGAAAGGATTAGTATTTATCAATTGAGGATGGCAAGTTAGTAAATTGTTAGCATGCTGAACAAAATGCTGAGTGGCATACCCTCTGGCTTTGCATTCTGAGTTCAAATTCTGTCAAGGTCAGTTTTGCTGTTCATCCTTTCAAGGTCAATAAATTAAGTACCAGTGTAACACTATGGTTGACACAATCAACTAGCCCCCTACAAATTTCAGACCTTGTGCCTATTGTACATACATACACTCTCATACATACATACAGAATTACTATATCTTATTATAATAGAAATTATCATTAGTCCATTAGTTAACCATTAAGCAATCAATTGTTTGATTAATCACTTGGTCAATCCATCAATCAATCAGCTAGGTTTACTGAAGTCCTTTTGTTGCTATTCATGGCCATATCAGTAACATGTCCCCTCTACTTCAGGTGACAAAGATATCTGAGTGATTGGGTTAACCGAAAGATTAATCAAACAATTGATTAGTTAACTGGTTAAATAATTAACCAATAGACTGATAAGAAGAATAAAAGGATTGAAATAGAACTAGTGTGTGCATGTGTTTATTAATGCCATAATGACCCACCTGAGGTGAAACACTAATGCTTTTGGATAAACTGGGAACATCACAATCATATCTTCCTTGACCTTTTCTTTTGTCATATATACTCTTCAGGATCCACACTTTAGTTAAGAAACCAATGTTTTAACTAATAATCTAGGAAGGATAAGAGAAAAAAAAATATAAGGAAGAAATATTTGTTATGTAATGTGTTTATACACAATCTTTCTCTCTCTCACTCACACACATACATATATGTATATAAACTGCACAGGCGCACAAATTTATATGTGTGTGTTTCCATGTAAGTATGGGTAATAAGAGATTTCTGAGTTTTACACTTAATTCATACTTACCTTTCATGAAGTGGAGATGTGTTGTTTGGTGAACAAAGAGAAAAAATGGGAAAGTGTTTGTCTCTGGGTGAATTCTTTGAAACTTGGTTATAAATAAAAATCTTCAGTTACCTTATAGATATTGTACTCCAGATACCATATGCTTTCAACTACCATGTGTATTGAGAACATTATATATTTTTGTACTATTACACATTCTCTAACAAATAGTTGATCCCTTTTGAATCCATTTCAGGACCCTGGGACATTCATTTCCTATGCTTTGCTCCCACCCCATGCTTCCCAGAACAAGTTGAAAGCTTATCACTGGTGGTACTGGTATATGCCTTTACCTAAGGCCCAAACATATCCCTTGTTAATCCATGCAATGGATAATGGGGTAGCCTTTCAAATGACCATACTCCATCTTAGAATGGTCTTATTCTAGGTACCAAGCAGGTATTAGTGTTGGGTTGCAACAGTTGTATCTCAGACTCTATCGGGGATGTGCCTGAGATCTATACCACCATGACTCCCACCCATGAATTACATATTTTTGTACTATTACACAATTTCTAATAGTTGTTCCCTTTGCAGCTGATAAGGAACACAGGACATTTGAGTTTCATATGTGAACAAGAAGTGGTAGGAGAAAATATGCAGGAAGGAAGAAGAAAAGAGTAATGAAGTGAGAAAAAGCAGGCAAAGTCATGAGTGAGTTGGAGAAATATTACCTTGCTTTAAAACAGGTCATGGTTGATATCAGGAAGGTCGCCTGACCATTGAAAATCTGCCTCAAACGAACTCTGCCTGACTCATGCATGCTTGGAAAAAGTGTATGTTAAAATGATGATGATGATGACGAATTATGTTGATGATCACCCTTAGAGAAAGGTAAAGCACTTCTGAGATTATCTTCTTTACCTACCAATGAAAATATCTTATCAATTAATAATTTCCTACTGATTCGCTTTTGAATAGATTTTTGATTTTAATTGCATTAGTCTTTAAATAAGATTTCACCTATTAATATATAGATCTTAATGTATTGTTGTTTTTAGTTCCTTGTACCTGCATATGAATCCTGGTTGAAAAGATCTATGGTAAAAGATATTCGTGCCATGGACCCTTTTTTTCTTGTTTCAGTCATTTGACTGCTGCCATGCTGGAGCACCTCCTTGAAAAGTTTTAGTTGAACAAATCGACCTCAGGACTTTTTTTTTTTTTAAGCCTAGTACTTATTCTATCGGTTTCTTTTTCTGAACTGCCATGTTATGGGGATGCAAACACACCAACACCAGTTGTCAAGCAGTGGTGAGTGACAAACACAAATACACAGACACACGCACACACACACACACACATACACACAGACACACACACACACACACACACACACACACACACACACACATATATATATATATATATATATATATATACTATATACGATGGCCTTCTTTCAGTTTCCATCTACCAAATCCATTCATAAGGCTTCGGTCAGCCCAAGGATATAGTAGAAGACATTTGCCCAAGGTGCCACACAGTGGGACTGAACCTAGAACCACGTGGTTAAGAAGCATGTGTGCCTAATTCAGTTTTTTTTTTCAAGGAATAATTTATCCTGGACTACATTATCCAATATTTTCCTTTAAGAATGCAAAAATGTGATTTGTGGAAGATTTTGCTGTTATGTCTTGCTAGACTAGTAGTGACTATGTGGAGGCTTTCTCAGTGGTTGGTTCGATCTGTCTAATTATCTTGCAGTTGGTGTCATGGTTAATTATATTGCAATAAATACATCGACTGCAATTTCATCGCCTGGTAATTTCATTGCAATGTAATTAATTACATTGTAAGCCAACACACCACCATCATCATCCTCATTATCATCATCACCATTATCATTATCATTTTTCTCAAGATCATCATCATAAGCAGCAGCAGCAGCAGCAATGGTAGCTTTTACCACAATAACTTGAGTTAGCAGAGACTAACTGAAGAAGTATTCTGCAGCCTGATACCTGTCCTGCTATCAATTCTTACTTGATTCTAAATAAGATACATGTTACCTTGATCTTTCAAACTACTGAGTGGCTGGGCATGTTTTTACATGTAAGCAGTGACACTTCTGCATAAGGCGGCGAGCTGGCAGAAACGTTAGCACACCGGGCGAAATGCTTAGCAGTATTTCGTCTGCTGATACGTCCTGAGTTCAAATTCCGCCTAGGTCGACTTTGCCTTTCATCCTTGTAATCGACTTAATCCCTTTGTCTGTCCTTCTTTGTCCCCTCTATGTTTAACCCCTTGTCGGCAATGAAGAAATTAGTAATCTTGTTTCACGCTAAGTGTGTAATCAATGCCAAGACACACACACACACACCCACACCCACACGTATATTATCAGTTAGTTGCACATATATCCGACAAAATGCACAGTATGATCAATAGAGCAGTTATATATTTTTTATATTGTCAAACAGTGTATTACTAGTTGTGTCATATAAAGGGTAAAGACCCCCTTGAGTCATAAACCATGGGATTACACCTAGAAATTTCCTCTCCAATGCACAAGTCTGGGTAAGGTTGTTTATGGAAGACCAGTAGTCGCCCATGCATACCAGTCTCCCCTCTCCATGCTATCGATGTTATCCAAGGGAAAGGCAAAGGCCGATACAGCTTGGCACCAGTGTCGTTGCAACTCATTTCTACAGCTGAATGAACTGGAGCAACGTGAAATAAAGTGTCTTAACTGATCTGGTTACTACTGTTAGTCTTGTGCTGACTGTTGCACTTGGCAATATTGATAACTCTTCAGACTTGCTGGCTGGGAGTGCATTGCATCGTTTATGCTGGAGGTATATCTAGACCCTGATAAGGGTCTATGTATATATATAGGCGTAGGAGTGGCTGTGTGGTAAGTAGTTTGCTAACGAACCACATGGTTCTGGGTTCAGTCGCACTGCATGGCACCTTGGGCAAGTGTCTTCTACTATAGCCTCGGGCCAACCAAAGCCTTGTGAGTGGATTTGGTAGACGGAAACTGAAAGAAGCCCGTCGTATATATGTATATATATATATGTATGTGTGTATATGTTTGTGTGTCCCCCCAACATTGCTTGACAACCAATGCTGGTGTGTTTACGTCCCCGTAACTTAGCGGTTCGGCAAAAGAAACCGATCGAATAAGTACTAGGCTTACAAAGAATAAGTTCTGGGGTTGACTTGCTCGACTAAAGGCTCTGCTCCAGCATGGCCACAGTCAAATGACTGAAACAGGTAAAAGAGTCAAAGAGTAATATATATATATATTTCCATCATAAAAGTGGCTTTGCATTTCAAGCCAGCATGCTTGAAGAGTTAGTAATATTGCTAAGGGTGTAATAGTTGGCACATAACTGATAGTAACATTCAGACCAGTTATATGCTATAACTAAAAATAGACTCCTTGATGATACATACACAATAGGTTCTTTTACAATCTCTGTCAACCAGTTTCATTCACAATGCATTAGTCAGCTCATAGCTGTAGCAGAAGATGTTTGTCAACAATGCCACACAGCAAGAACAAACCTAGAAACCACATGATTTTAAAACAAACTTCCTAACCAAACAGCCATCCTACTGGTAAATTCATCATCACGCTACATAGTTTGTCCCTAAATTCAGTGACATGTTTTATCTCCAGAGGAGATGCATTGCTAAATATTATGGGAGCACATTCAAAATGAGATAATCTGAGAATGGTGCAGAGTAAAAGATGTAAAGTAAGAAGTAAAGTTTCCTTGAGTCATACTGGCTTATAACGGCCAGTTTCCTGGTTTCCATGGTGAATTTTTTCTCCATCTGGATGAGACACTAATTCATCGTAGGATTACTCATTTTTACCAGCTGAGTGGACTGGAGCAATGTGAAATGAAGTGTTTTGCTCAAGAACACAATGTGTCACCCAGTCCAGGAACTGAAACCACAATCTTATGATCATAATTCCAACACCCTAACCACTAAGCCACATGCCTACCCGAGTGAATAACGTGATCACAGAGTACCAAAAGCAGAAGTTCCACTGGGCTGGACATGCTGCAAGGTTCACAGACAGCAGGTGGACCCCTGCAGTTGTCGAATGGTATCCAAAAAATCAGTAAAGGCCATTTGGAAGGCCTCTACAACAATGGGAAGACAGTTTATTCAAGCTGGAAAACAATGGTGCAATTAAAACAGAATTGGAAGCTCATTGTGACCAGCAGTGTATAACAGCATCTGAGGGTGTGGTTGATACTGTGATATGTGATATGTGATGGAAACCTGGTAAACCTCTGGCCTTGAGTTCCGAGGCTCATGATATATCTAAATCTATTTACAGAATAAATATGTTGTATTTTGTTATTAGTGAAAAAGAAATTCAAAGAGAAAAATGTCACATTTACTCAAAATATATATATGAAAATCACATTAGTGTTACTTTTAAAAACGGAATCATATATTATCATCATTGTTTTAATGTCCGTCTTTCCGTGCTTGCTTTAGTCTGATGGAATTTGTTGAGTCAGCTTTTTTAGGGCTAGATGTCCTTGTCACCAAACCACACCTGTTTCCAAGCTAGTAAATATTTCCCCATGACCAAATACATTTTGTATGACAGTGATACTCATTCACAACTATCACATGATGTCTTTCAATTTCTGTCTACCATTTCCACTCAAGGCTTTTGTTGGCTGAGGGCTATAGCAGAAGACAATCGTTCAATGTGTGTCATGTAGTGGGACTGAACCTGAAACCACAAGGTTTGGAAACAAACTTCTTCACCACACAGCCATGCTTGAACTTTTCACACACATGCGCACAAACTTACAGGCAACACTGGTTTAAATTGGAAGAAGAAGCACTCTAAAATGCCAAATAGTAATGCATTTCAAATACTCCAGAACTGCAATTTCAGTTGCCTTTTTGCTGCACTATGTTTATATTTCTTTACATACTGTGGAATTTCTGCAGCAGTGATGTACTTTTTAACTTTTTCATTATTTCTTCATTTTCTGAATGTTCTTTTCCAAAAATTTCTGAGAATTTTAAAACTGTTACCCAAATTTTTTTGATTTTGGATTTCCTTTAATGAAATGCCACATATTTAATTTACTCTGCGGATAAAAAGCATGGTGATAAATTTACTGATGATATATTAGCTCAGAATGAAATTACAGGTGATCTGTTTACTGCTAGTGTAATTAGCTCCGTTGAATTTACCATAAACTCTTTCATCAATCCAACTGCCTAATTATTATGCTGATTGCATCCAGTACACACTTAATTTGTATCAGCTAATACATGTTGTAGATATGCCTTTGTGATTGAGGAAGTTTGCTTCTCAAGCAGATGGTTTGGGATTCAGTCCCACTGCAAGACACCTTGGGCAAGTATTATAGACACAGGCTAACCAATACATTGTGATTAAATATGGTAAGCAGGAATTTTGCGAAAGTCTAACATCTCCACCATCATCATTGTTTTAACATCTACTATTCTGTGCTTGCATGGGTCAGATGAAAGTATGTTGGGGCAGAGTGTTCTATAATTGGATGCCCTATCTATTATCAGCCTGCACATATTTCCAGACAATGTTATAATCTTCTAATCTATTGAACAATGAACAGCTCAGACATATTTACATGGAGAACTAGAAACAAATGCCACCAAAACAAGTGGTTTTTGCCTACAAAGTTTATGCAGTATATCAAGACTTATCAACACACACACACTCACACACACAGACATGCATGCACGCACGCACACACGCACACACACACACACACACACACACACACACACATATCTAGCTTTACATAGAACTAAGTCCTAATGATTTGAGGATCTGGGGAAAAAATTTTCCCTGAGGAACACAGAAAATATTAATTCATTGAACAATAATACTTGTATAATAGGACCTGTGTAGAAACCCTCTCCCTACAAGTGAATGGCTAATGTTTGCAAAACTTTTCTTTCCAGATATCAAAAGCTGTCCCTGAGCTATTCATATATTCTTACTGTGAAATTCATAATCCCAGAGCTGTTGCAGTCAATGTGGATATGATAAAAGATAAGTTTGGTTAGATTGCTGAAATGCAAGAATGGGGGTTTGTGGATGTGTGCTGTATGCAAGAGGCAAGCTGGCGGTGAGCCTCAGCCATACTTCCTATGGGCTTATGACATAGGAATAGATTCTTCTGGGTATGCAATAATGCTGATGTGAGGTGGTGTGGGAATACTTTTGGCAGAGAAGTGGGTACATAAAATGATCAAGGCATTTAGAGAATGTGATGGAGTAATTCATCTTAGAGTAGTCTTGGACAACACAATAGTGACATTCATCTCTATATATGCTCCTCAACTGAGGTTGGCAAATGTACAAAAGAACTTATTTTATGAAGCCCTTTTGCAGATTACATTGATGATGGATGATAATACATTCTCTTCATAGTTGTTGTCTTTAATGGATATGTTGAGCTGCACTATGATAGATTTTATGGTGTAGATATGAGGAGTGAATAATGCTGTTGGATGTGTGTGATGTAAATGGCCTGATGATCCACATCACTAACTTCAGGAAACTAGCCAACCACTTGATCACTTACCAGATTGACTACATTTTTTTTAATGTAAAGTCCTCTGGGAAAAATGTGCAACTCAAGTTAGTGATTTCAGAATTAAAGCTAAAAAAATTCTGAAAAATAAAGCAGTCTGAAAAAGGAAAATATGGATACTTAAAGATTCATTGAAGAATCAAAAATTTAGAGAAGTACCAGTTGAAGCATAGGATGCAATGGAAGAGATCGAGATATATAAAATAGACAGCATTCACAACCTTGGCGAGGAAAGGCTTGAAAACTGAATTGAAGATAGCAAGTTTGGCCTTTTTGTACCAACCTCCCTTTTTCAGAGAATCAATCACTGGAACTAGTGCACTACTTTGCTGGCATCTGCAATTCAAAAATCAAAACTAGTATAGTAGAAGTAGTTGTATGCTGTCAACTTAATGTGACAGTCCCCTGAAGGGAATAATATACTGTTGGTTAAACATAAGGACACAGGAAATATGTCAAGGCCGACAGGAAGCGGTGCAGCTTCCTGGGTCTAACCAACAGTAATATTATTTCCTTCAAGGGACTTTCACATTAAGTTGACAGCATACAACTACTTCATTGTATCACTACTGCATAAATCTCTCTGAGAGATTTAGAAATGTATTATTTCTAAATAGTATAGTAGATTTGATCTCAGGTGTGGTTTTAAGGATACTTGGCCTTTATTTCTGATAAATATCCTTCAATTTATATCTTACTGTTTCAGAACAAGAAGAATGCATTGGTAAATCTAATCTTGTCCTATGGATATGCAAAAAAAAAAAAAAAAGATGGGGATAGTCATTGCTGAAATACTTTCAATTATAAGGTCTGTTTAACCAAAAACTGACCTGGGGCTAAAAAACCAATAACAACCTTCTACTTTATGAGTCAATGATAACAAAAAATTGGTTGTATTTTAACTAATTATACCTCTTCACAACAAACGTGTAGCCTTGAATCAAAGTTGCAAAATCATTATTATTAGAATTTTTCTCTTTCCTGAAGGAGAAACAATGTTGAGAATGAGCAATACAAATCACCTCAACCAACCAACTAGCTAACCAACCAACTAACCAGCCAGCCAGCCAGCCAACCAGTCACAGTAGCTTGTTCAGAACTGCAAATTGTTAAACTCACAACACTCCCTGAATCTTGCTGTTTTGAATGAAAAATCATAAAACTCAGCAGCTCTTAATACTTCCATTATTTGCTAATCAAGCAAAGAAAAATTGTAAAATTGCCATTCAATTCTAACTCACATCAAGTTCAATATTCATGGCATTATAAAACCTAGAGGGTATGAAAAAAAAATTTTTAAAAAATAAAATTTTTAATGGTCTTTTCTGACATGGCTAAATATTGATCTGTAACATAGGCATAGGATCATAAATTCTACAAAAGGTAACTCTGAATAAGATTCTTAAATTATTCCTAGTATTTGACTGGTGCTATATTTTAATGACACTGGAAGGACAAATAGTACCATTCAGCCCCAGTGAGATTTCTGCTTCAATGTAAAGGGACATATCTTAATAAAATATCCAAAGGTATGGCTGTGCGTCTTTGCAATCACATGTTTTGAGGTTCAGTTCCATGGAGTGATACCTTGGGCAAATGTCTTCTCCTATTGTAACCCAGGCCAGTCAATACTTTGTGAGTGAATCTGGTTGACAGAATCTGTCTGGAAGTTCATATCGTCATTGATTTTGTCATCATTGTCATTGTCGTCGTCATCGCCATCATCGTCGTTGTTGTCATCATCGTCATCATTGTTGTCATTTTCGTCATCGTTATCATCGTCGTCGTCGTCGTCGTCGTCGTTGTCGTCGTCATCATCATCATCATCATCGTCGTTGTCGTCGTCGTCGTCGTCATCATCATCATCATCATCGTTGTCGTCGTCATCATCACCGTCGTCATCGTCATCATCATCATCATCATCATCATCATCATCATTATCATCGTTATCATTATCATTCTCATTATCATCATTATATATATGTATGTATCTATGTATGTATATGTGTATGTATATATGTGTTTATGTATGTATGTATGCGTATATGTGTATTTATGTAGGTATATGTATGTATGTGTGTATGTGTGTATGTGTTATGTCTGTATGTGTATGTGTGTGTGCATACACGTGTATATATATGTGTTAACAGTGACATTCCATAGTATTGCTTGTCACTAGTGGAAGAAACGAGGATATGACATTACAATCAATCACTCAGATCTTTTGAAGGCCAATGGAATATGGAAAAAAACATACTCTGTTAAAAACCCACATATAAAGCATCTAGTACATTCTGTTAAGTAGTTGGTGTTAGGAGGGACACGAAGCCATATAAGCCATGCGAAAGCAGACATTGGAGCTTGGTACAGTCTCCCTGCTCACTAGTTCTTGCTGAGTCATCTAATCCGTGCCAGCATGAAAAACAGATGCTAAATGATGATGATGATGATGATGATGATGATATGGGTTGGTGACAGAAAGAGTATTTGGCCATTAAATTCTGCCTCAAATAAGTCCTCATCCAACCCATGTCAGCATGTAAAACAAATGCTAAATGATGATGATGATGATGATGATGATGATGATGATGACAATGGTGATGATGATGATGATGATGATGATGATGTTAAGGGTTGGTGACAGGAAGAGTATTTGGCCATAAAATTCTGCCTCAGATAAGTCTTCGTACAACCCATGCCAGCATGGAAAAGTGGATACTGAATGAACGATCAGAGGCAAGCCATCTGTTGCTCTGTTGATCCTGCTGTTCACTGCCCTCAAAATGGCACCTTAAAGCAGAAGTAGAATATTTCTTGAAGACTTGAAAGAATTATTTATGTCTGTGGTTAAGAAGCTCACTTTGCAACCACATGGTTTTGGGTTCAGTCCCACTGTATGGTAGTTTTGGTCGAGTGTCTTCTACGACAGTCCTGGGTTGACCACTGCCTTGTAAGTGAATTTGGTTGATGGAAACTGTGAGGAACCTTGTGTTTGTGTGTGTGTACATACAAGTATATATGTATGTGGTTATATATGCATGTATGAGTGGAGGCGCAATGGCCCAGTGGTTAGGGCAGCGAACTCGCGGTCATAGGATCGCGGTTTCGATTCCCAGACCTGGCATTGTGAGTGTTTATTGAGTGAAAACACCTAAAGCTCCACGAGGCTCCGGCAGGGGATGGTGGCGAACCCTGCTGTACTCTTTCAGCACAACTTTCTCTCACTCTTACTTCCTGTTTCTGTTGTGCCTGTAATTCAAAGGGTCAGCCTTGTCACACTGTGTCACGCTGAATATCCCCGAGAACTACGTTAAGGGTACACGTGTCTGTGGAGTGCTCAGCCACTTGCACGTTAATTTCACGAGCAGGCTGTTCCGTTGATCAGATCAACTGGAACCCTCGACGTTGTAAGAGACGGAGTGCCAACAAACAAATGCATGTATGTATATATGTGTGTGTATTTGTGTTGTTTGTTCTCCACCACGGCTTGATAACAAGTTTGTGTATGTTCCTTTAACTTGGCAGTTTGGTGAAAGAGACTAATAGAATAACAGACTTGAAAGATGAATAAATAAATAAATAAATAAATAAAGAGGCACAGGAGTGGCTGTGTGGTAACAAGCTTGCTTCCCAACCACATGGTTCTAGGTTCAGTCCTATGGTGTGGCTCCTTGGGCAAGTGTTTTCTACTATAGCTTTGGGTCGACCAAAGCTTTGTGAGTGGATTTGGTAGACAGAAACTGAAAGATAGCCGTCAATATATATATATAAAAAAAGAACCTGATAGACTGCAAAGAATAAGTTCTGAGCTCGATTTGTTCGACTAAAGGAGGTGCTCCAGCATGGCCGCAGTCAAATGACTGAAATAAGTAAAAGAATAAATACTGGGCTTGATTTGTTTTGCTAAACCCTTCAACGTGGTGCCCCAGCATGGCTGCAATCCAATGACTGAAACAAGTAAAAGATATGAAAGCTAAAAAAAAAAAAAAGTTCAGTTCCAGAAAATTCAAGATAGAAAGAGAAAATGAGAGGGAAAATGATGATAAATGACAGAAATAAATCAAATTTGAATCAATAACAGAACCAAAGAAAGGACTTCCCCTTACTTTCTTTTCTCCTTTCTTTCTCTTACCTTGCCTGCTTGTTTGACAGTCTCTTTCATTTATTCCCTCTTTCTCCCCCTCTCCTTCTCACTTGTCAGCTTATTTGACACTTTCTCTTACTTGTTCTCTGCCTGCGTCTCTCTCTCTCTCTCTCAATTACTTTGTGTGTCTCTTAATCACTTCCTCCCGCTGTCTCTTGTTTTTCTCACTTTCCTTTGCTCACACTCCAGTTATTACTTCTTTCTTTTCCCTCCTCCCACTACACCTTTCAATCTCTCTCTCTCTCTCTTCTGCTCTCCCCTCCTTTCTCTTTCTTTTCTCTCCCTTCCTTCCCTCTCTCTCTCCTTCTGTCCCCGTCTCTCTCTGTCCTTTTCTCCTTTTCTCTCTTTCTCTCTCCCCAACTGAAAGAAAATCTCTACTTCCCCTGAACATAAGGAACAGTTCTGATATAAAAAGCATACAAAAAAGCGTTAATAGATTATTCCGCGTTTGACAAACTTCCAGTCTTGTGTTCTTAATAAACGATATTAATTACAGAGCATTAAAAGCCAAAATAATAATTACTATATAAGAAAGTTAGATTTACAAACAGACAGGATAGTCGTGGCAGGAATGCTTTTCCTCATAGGTCTGCTCAATTAAGCTTTGAACTGGTTGCAGGGAACGGGTGGCTTAAACAACAACAAAAGCGGTAAATCACAGCCGGAACAACTTTGATCATAAGCCTGCTCAATCAGGTCTGACCTAGGGCTACACAATAAGAACAACGTAAAATTCCAAACAAAGGGGGTGAAAACAAACAAAAAATAAAACAAATATAGAAAAAAGAGCAACAAAAAAAAAAGAACAAAGAAATATTAAAATAAATAAATAAAAATTAATTATAGAAAATATTGGAAGAATCCTGGCAATCCAATTCATTATAACCATTAGTTTAGCATAGCTTTATTTGACAAAGAATTTCTTTCGTAGTGAGTGAAAATCCTGTTCAATCATTCTGGCTGTGTTTAAATATCAAAAAAAAAACGATAAACAAAACAAAAAAAAAAAAGTCTAACAGCTGCAACTGTCTAGGTGGGGGTGGAGAAGTGATGTAGTTTATGTTTATGATACAATCTTTCATTCTTCCTTTCCTTCCTCTACCCCCCTCTCCCACCACCATCCTTACCCCCGACATCTCTTTGTTTATCTCCTTTACATTTTTCTCCCCCTCTCCTCCTCCGCCCGTCTCCCCCTCTCTCTTTCTTTCTCTCATTCTCTGTCTCTTTGTCTTTTGCTTTCTGTCCTTTTCTTTCCTGTCTTGTCATATACTTCCTCCTCCTTCCTCCTTCCCCAACTGCTGCTGCTACTACTACTCTCTCCCTTTTCCTATTGCAACAGCTAAAATCAGAGCTAGAGAGAGAGAGCGTGTGAGTCACAGTACTAATAATGTCTGGAGGTGGAGGAATGGCCAGGGCAGTCACTATCCTGTATTTTAAAAATATTGAATTATAGAAAAAAAAATTCTACGTTATAAGTCGTAGGGATTAGATCGTGCGCGCGCGTGTATATGTATGTTTTGTGTGTGCATATGTATGTATGTATGTATCTATGAGTATGACGTTTGCCTGTGTGTATGTATATGTGTTTATAATAGCGAGTTATCTAATACACATATCAATGAAAACAGCCTTCAACATTCCACGAGTTTTGTATTGTTAGTACTATATATAAATAATAAGACATAACGCATTCGTGTGCGTATTATTAATCCGCGCATGAATAGAAACACTCTTCTGCATTTATTGAATTTCGTGTTATTATAATGATTACATTAACACAAATAATAGCACATGAATGAAATCAGTGAGTTGTGTTATTATTATGATTGTATTATTGGCTATAATAATACTGTATTATTGTAGTCAGTACTATATTCGTAATAATAAAACAAGTCATTCTTGTGCATGTTAATACTACACACAAAAATAAAAATTGCCTCCTATAATCAGTGAGTCAACACAAGTCATCACTATTAAAATGATAATAATCGCAAAGGGAATTGCCATTCACCGTTTATCTAGATAATTCTTGTTTTGGAAATATACCGTAATAAATCCAGATTTGGATGGGAAGAAAGAAAAGAAAAATTAGCAAAGTATTTAGTGATTAGAGTTCATGTAAAGGACAACAGTATAAAGTACTATATGTATTGCTGAATTCAGGCTAAGTTATTCCATGCATATTTACTAGTGTTGATGAAATTACCGCCATAGATTTTTACAATGACAGAAGACATCTCTCAACCAGATGCCATCAATGAAGAGACAGTTTGGATGACGTATATAAGCCAATTAAGCTTAGTCTGTTGCGACAGATCATATGGCATTATTGGAATATTAGAAAGAGGGGTACATATTACCACTAAGGTTAATGGAGCTATAGTTTAGGGAACACAAATGTTTCCAAAATAATTTCCAAAGGATCTTGTTTTGGGGCTTGTGTCTTTAATGCAACAAACTTGAAAATGGTGAGGAACTCTTGCTTGACTGGCTAGTATGGAGCAAATATAAATTTTTTTTTTTAAAGAAAGACATCTTTTTGTTTTCTAAGTTGTCTAACGAAAATTTTTTCCTCGTCAATTGTTTAGTTTCGATTTTGACAGATCTGAAGATGTCTTGAAGCAGAGAGAGCAAGGTCACAAATAGTGACAAAAGGACTGACAAGACAATCTGATTGATTGACAAACTGATTGAATGATTAATCATTGAATGATTAATCATTGATTAGATGGTTTAATAATTCTCTAATAAATAATATTAAAAGAAGTGAAACAGAACCAGTCCTTGTGTTTATTATTGGCATAATGACCCTCCCAAGATACAAAAAAAAAAATCATGTTGTTTCAGCTATTTTAGAAGTAAATAATAAAGTTGGGGAGGCTTAGTGAAAATCTATCAGAGCAAGAATAGTGCTCATTACAAACTTTGTCAACTGGCAAAACTTGAAATGATGATTACCACATAGATTATCTGATGGTAGTGTAATTGGTTCAAAGTATTTGAAACTAAACAATTCTTTGGAAGAAAAATTTTCAACGTATATTAGATGTGACACTCATTTTTCAAGGTAAAAGTCACATTGATAACAAAAAACATAATGGGAATTTCTCAGTAGTTTGGGAATAGATGGCCATTATGATAACATACTGAATAATCATTTGGACATTGTTTAAGGCTTCTAAAATTGAAAAGGAACACATGCAAGCTTATTGCTTGACAGTCAAAATGAACCCATTAATTGTTTTGTTGATCAAGTTAAGAAAGGCTATTGTAAATCATCATCATCATCATCATTTAACGTCCGCTTTCCATGCTAGCATGGGTTGGATGATTTGACTGAGGACTGGTGAACCAGGTAGCTACACCAGGCTCCAATCTGATCTGGCAGAGTTTCTACAGCTGGATGCCCTTCCTAACGCCAACCACTCCGAGAGTGTCGTGGGTGCTTTTACGTGCCACCGGCAAGAAGGCCAGTTAGGCAGTACTGGCAATGGCCACGCTCGAAATGGTGTATTTTACGTGCCACCTGCACAGGAGTCAGTCCAGCGGCACTGGCAACGATCTTGCTCAAATGTCTTTTCACGTGCCATTACGTTGGTAATGATCACGCTCAAATGATGCTATTTACGTGCACGCTCGGATGGTGCTCTTAGTCCTCCATTGGTACAGGTGCCATCACGATTTCGCTTTCGCTTGCTCCAACAGGTCTTTGCAAGCCGAGTTTAGTTTAGTGAATGTGAATATACAAAATGTTACAGTATGGTTGTGAATGTAACTCTTGATTCAGCGTATATAGAACAAAATGTTTATCTTAACAAATTTACTAGCCAATATGGAGTAAAAGAAAAGCTTCTTGGTTTTGTTAACTGTAATCAAAAGGAAATCAATACTATAGTCGAACTGATACTTGATAGTATTAAAAAAAAAAAAGAACTAACAAAAGAAGAAAACAAAATACCAACATGATATTTCATTCTCTACGTGTTATGTTGAAGGTTTTGATAATAAGAGTAACATATCTGGACAGTATATAATGGTTGTCAAGCAATTCCCAAACTGTTTCCAATCCATTGGTTGTATTTTCTCTTTGAACTTGTCACAGTCTCAATTTAGGCAGAGTTAGAGCTGCAAAATGTTGCATTGAATTTACTGCTGTTCAGAATGTCTACGATATATTTAGCAGTATTCTTTCATAATAGCTCAATCTGAAAACATTACCTTAAAGTTTCACAGCATGGTGCCTGATACTCGATGGTTTACAATAAAGCAATTATGTTCTTGCTTTGTCTAAATCTAATTCTGGAAACATTTTCAAACACAAGAAGTATTCAAACTTATTTAAATTCCTTTGCTTGCATTGTGAGGGCATCAATTTGGATAAAAATTGTAACAGCAATTCACCATTGTAATGTTTCCTTGAAACCAGGAATGCTACAACTGATATGGAATTGAATTATTGGAAATCAAAATGAAACAGTTTTCTCAATGAAGTTAAAGGAGGTTGCTGCAAACATTGGAAGCTCAAATGAATTTTCCAATAAAAGACAAATGAAAAAAATTCTTAAAAACTTGGCAGGTAAAATCGTTGGATATACTTATTCTACCACAGAAAACAGGTTTAATGGAGATATATTTTATACTGTATTTGATTTGGTAATTTCAAATATTTCAAGATGTTTCAATGCTGTATCTTATTTCAATAAAGTGTTTGGATGCATTTTAGAAATACTCTGAAATAGAAACTGAAAAAAAATTGAGCACCAAAGTTAATCAACTATGTGATACAATATCGACATAATATGAAAGATGAAATATTCCATTTAAAATAAATACATGAATCAAATATTTCTCCAAACTCAATTCCACCAATTGAATTATTAAGCAAACTTAGTTGCATATTGAAGTAGCATTCCTCAGATATCAACTTTCTATAAGACACAGTACTGCACAAGATTGTATTGGTCTGCCAGTTTTAAAATGCATGATATCACGAGAGTTGTGCTAACATTGTTTACATTCATTGCAAAGAAAGTAAGGAACTCTTTAATATAAGGGAGAAAAAATTAATCTCTTCCTCTATTGTTTATTTCTCCTCTGTAAGACAATCATTACAAAACTGAGCTTTTGACTGGAGTTTAAGTAGTTATAAAACTTTGAATAGTTTGTTTCCTATGGGTCATAAAAGATTTTTCAGCAGTTTAGCTTGTATTAAGAATGTTATGAGATCAGCAGTGTGTCAAGATAAATTATCTAGTCTGACGATCTTAGCTGTTAAATCAACTTTCATATGTGAATTATAATTGTCTTTACTTATCATAAATTATAAGTCTTTACTTATAAAACTAGAAAAGTTCCTTTTAATTCATTTTTACAACCATTTTTCCATGCTAGCATGGGTTAGATGAGTATATTATTGACAGATTGTTTTACAGTCACTGTCCCTTACCTGTTTTTCGAATAAGGGATCTTTCATTCTACATGTTGCATTATGTAGTCATGGATACATTGAGAAATCAACATGATGGTCATGGCTGAAAAGCTTTTGATCATAAGTCTGCATGATCTAGTCTGACCAGTAACTAAACAACAATATGTTATAGAAATGGCTAACAGGGATTCAAAGTTCAGAATCTAACTAAATGACAACAATACATAACAGATTTAGTCTGAAGAACAGAAATGGCTAACAGTGATTCAGAATTCAGAACCTAACTGAATTTGGGATTAAAAAAATTTCTAATCCCTCAGAAAGAAAACAACAGCTGTTCAAACAAGTATTTACAACTATACTCTATCTTTTCAATGGTTAATAACTATGCTCCTTTAAGTTGTAAAGTCTAAATACTGTGACATCATTAGATCAGTACATAGCTTCCAAACACAACACATGAACCAGTGTCGGAGATTCTATATTGTTGTCCATTGTAGTCCAAATCTCCCTCAAGCCACACATTCCAAAATTATTAATATTAATATTATTTATGCCTTGCAACCATATGGTTCTGGTTTCAATCCCAGTTTGTGACACTTTTAGTGTTGTCTCAGGTTGACCAATATCTTTTCGATAAAATTTACTAAGAAACTGTGCAGAAGCCTATTGCATGCGTGTATGTGTGTGTGTGTGCGTGCATGTGTGTTTGCACTTATGAATACATAAGAATGATGTCTATTTTGTATTTAGGCCATTACTACAATTGGTAATTCTGAAAATATGAAGAGGAAAAATTACAATAATGTGACAGTATAAACATAAGACTAGAACACGTTACAGAATCAAACGCAACATTCTCTTTGCTTATCTCTGTCACTAGTAATATTTCTGATAAAGTGAATTTAAATAAAAGCAGTGACTTAAAAATTATTATCATCATCATTGCTTTAATGTCTCCTTTTCCACGATTGCATGGATTAGATGAAGATTATTGGGGCAGATTTTTCTATGGCTGGATACCCTTCCTGTCACAAACCCTCACCTGTTTCCAAGCAAAGTAATGTTTCCTTCTGGCCAAACCTGTTTTCACAAAATATTGGAAACGAATGATATTGCTTGTAGGACAGTGATGCTCATTTACAACTATTATGTGATGTCAAGACAAGGAGATACACATTCAGACACAGTCTTGGGGTTAATTTGTTCGACTAAAACCCTTCAAGGTAGTGCTCCAGTATGGCCACAGTCAAATGACTGAAAGAAGTAAAGAATAAAAGAATACATGCAAATAATGATGAGGATATATATAAATAGGGTGATGAGATGATGATATATCATCATCATCATCATTTAATGTCTGTCTTCCATGCTAGCATGGGTGGGACAGTACCACAAAAGCCAGCCAGGCCAAAACCTGCACCTGACTTCTGTGTCTGTTTTGGCAGGATTTTTACAGCTGGATGCCCTGCCTAACACCGACCACTCAGCAGAGGGGACTTAGTGCATTTTACATGGCACAAGCACAGGCAAGGTGAGTAGTGCTTTTTTTGTGGTACAAGCACAGGTAAGGTCAGTTTTAGTAAGGTTTTTACAGCTGGATGCCCTTCTGAAAACCAACCACTTTACAGTATGGACTGGTTGCTTTTAAGTGGCAACTACACTGACAGACTCACTAATTACTTGCAAGGCATTGAAAAAAAACAAAAACTTCTAAGAGGGGAGGAGGCATTGGAGGTGGCGATGATGAAAAGGTTATAGTGAGACAGATACAGGTGTCTTGCTGTAGAGGAAGTACATGGTTACCCAGCCAGAGAGAGATAGATAGATAGATAGATAGATAGATAGATAGATAGATAGATAGATAGATAGAGAGAGAGAGAGATCCGGAATGAAGACAGAAACAGGTGTGCTACTGCAAATAAAATATACAGTTGCCCAACCAGAGGGTGGTGCAGGAAGAGAGAGAGAGTGGGAGATAGCAGGATAGAGATGGTGGCAAAATGCTGGACATACAAAGAATGGTAATTAGAATATTAATGAGATGGTTGAGTAAAGGAAGAGAGAGATATAGATGGTGGTAAGTGCCAAGGCATACCCTTGAGGTTCGAACACCATAATATAAGTGGCAGGATATTGCGAAGGAAGCGTGATTAAAAAGTGCGAGTAAGTGGGGAAAGACCTGGGTATATATAGAGTTGGAGAGGCTACCAGATAGCAATGATACAGAGGAACAGGAGTGTGAGGACAGGATTGGGGAGTGAGAGCTAGGCATAGTGTATGAAGGAGGAAATATGAGAACGAGAAGAGATGTAGGTTGGTTTGTTGGAGTAGTATGGGGGAAAAGTTTTCTTGTTACATGTGGGTGGAACACCCAGGTCAGAGGTTAGCAGATAGCAATAATAGAGTAAATGAGACAGAGTATGTGGATAGAATGCACATATAGAATGCATATATATATATATTACTCTACATTTTATATTTGATGTAATGTTTACATTGCTCAATTAAATGGAGTTGCATGAAACAATCGTACTGCATTACCTTTGGATATCCTTGTTGCTTATTTTGATTTTAATCACCTTATTTTGAAACTGTATGGATAACACCATACTAAATTCTGGTGCCTAAGCTTAAGTACCATATTCACCTGAATCTATCTATCTATCTATCTACCTACCTACCTACCTACCTACCTACCTACCTACCTACCTATCTATCTATCTATCTATCTATCTATCTATCTATCTATCTATCTATCTATCTATCTATATATATATATAGAGAGAGACAGAGAGAGAGAGAGAGACAGAGAGACAGAGAGAGATAGAGAGAACAAGCTTCCTTCAGTTTCTTTCTACCAAATCCACTTGTATGGATAGCCTGGGGCTATAGTATGAGGGGATGCTGAAAAGTTCCTGGCTTTAGGGGTATTGCAAAAGGCCTAGTTGGAGGCCCAACTTTCCGAGATCTTTTACAAGGCTTAATAAAACTGAAGGACCACTGCAATAAGTGTGTGAATCTAAGAGGGGAATATGTTTTATAAAATCAGAATTAACTGATCCTCCTGTATTTTCTTATACCCAAAGCCAGGAACTTTTCAGCACTCCCTTGTGGACGACACCCAAGATTTATATTTAGAAAGAATCCTACTAAGTAACTTTTTTTTTTTAATCATAAAAGTAGAAAGTTGCTTCTAGTAATGTTTGTACTGGTTCATTTTGAGGAAGAGTACACTCGACTTAGAGTGCTCACTGTTGAACAACAGATAGTTCTCAACGGTCTTCATGAATTTGCTGATTTTGATATTAGTCAGCACTTGTTGGATTAATTATGACAGAATTCTTTAAGGTGTTTGAGTCACAACAAGAATGGAATTTAAGATCATTGCTGAATTGTTAAAGTAAAGTTTTATTCTGACTTTGTATATATGATTTCAATAGGCAGTAGTCTAGACCAGTCTTTATATACTTAAGATTAGACTCTAAAGAGATTTGCATTGTTTAATAAAATTGAGAGAGGTTGTAAGACTCTGCTGTCTCTCTTTAATTTCTCTCCTCTGAATGTTTTCCTGTAATGTTGGATTTTTCTTTTTCCCATGGCAAGTTTTTTGCAGTATTTTCCTCTGTACATAGGAATATGAACGTGTCATCGCAACAGCTGCCATGTTCTGTGAGTGGATCAAGGTATGTGGCGGCTTCATGTCAAGTGAAGGCATATGGCCTAGTGTTTAGGTTGTTGCACTCACAATCACTAGATCATGAGTTCAATTCCCAGACATTGTGTTCTTGAGCAAAACATTTCAATTCATGTTGCTCTAGTCCTCCATTATTAAATCAGGGGGAATGTCAGCTTGTTCGCTTGTTCACCTTGCCAGTGAGGTGGCATCATTTGAAACCTAAAACCATGCAAATGTACATTGTGACCAGGAATGTGTATGGAACATCTGATAGCCTGGTCAGTCATGTGATCACATGACATAGAAATATACTTTTCTAATAATTTCCAGTTATTTAAGTAATTCTTTCAGAGCTGGCAGGATAGTTAGTGTTGGACAAAACGCATAGCAGAATTTCTTTTGGCTCCTTACGTTCCAAGCTCATCCTTTTGGTGTTGATGAAATAAGTACCATTTGAACATGTAATCAGCTTGCCCACTACCCTCAAAGATTGCTGGTCTTGTGCCAAAATTAGAATTATATTAATAAAATCAATTTATCCTGGGATCTATCTATTGATTTTGTTATCTGTTATCTCTAATAAATAGGGGATGTTCAACATCTACCAAAAGTTAAGCTATTTTTCAAGTGCCACTTGCAGAGAGCTTCTTCCTTTGAAGAGAATGTTTCTTGCTATATTTTATGAGGTGTGTGTTTGCCAGGCTATATAGACATGAAATCCTTTATTATGTCCATATATGCACTCCACTAGTAACATTTTGGTATTTATATTTGGTGCTGTTGTTGTTGGCACTCCGTCGCTTACGACGTCGAGGGTTCCAGTTGATCCGATCAATGGAACAGCCTGCTCGTGAAATTAACATGCAAGTGGCTGAGCACTCCACAGACACGTGTACCCTTAACATAGTTCTCGGGGATATTCAGCATGACACAGTGTGACAAGGCTGACCCTTTGAATTACAGGCACAACAGAAACAGGAAGTAAGAGTGAGAGAAAGTTGTGCTGAAAGAGTACAGCAGGGTTCGCCACCATCCCCTGCCGGAGCCTCGTGGAGATTTAGGTGTTTTCGCTCAATAAACACTCACAATGCCCAGTCTGGGAATCAAAACCTCGATCTTATGACTGCGAGTCCGCTGTCCTAACCACTGGGCCATTGCACCTTCACTATATTTGGTGTATTGCAATATTAAAGCGTATTTATTTGGAAAGCATATGTTTCTTATTCATAACTTGGTCTGTTGTTATCTGTGATAAAATATCTTAATGTCTCCACCTTACATCAGCCTGGTAGTTGCTGTGTGGGAAAGAAAGTGAGAAAAAGTGTAGATGAACAGCCTGAAGTTTAAAGAAATCTGTTGTTGATGAGACTGAACTCTGCTTCATTATCAGAAGATATTTCATTGCATATTCCATTTATGACAAAGGTTCAGTATAGATTTTTAATTAGGCTCTTGGCACCATCTTTTATCTTGTTTCAGTCATTAGACTGGGGCACCGTCTTGAAGAATTTTAGTCGAATGAATCGACTCCAGTAATTATTTTTTAAAACCTGGTACTTATTTTATTGGTATCTTTTGCTGAACTACTATGTTACATAGCTGTAAAGACACCAACACTGGTTGTCTAGCATTGGGTGAGTGAGAGGGGATTGGGGCAAATGAAGATACACACACACACTCACAAACACAAACACAGACACTCAGACAGACAGACAGACACACACACACACACACACACACACACACATGATGGGCTTCTTTCATATTCCATCTACCAGATCCACTCACAAGATTTTGGTTGGCCTGAGGCTATAGTGTAAAGCACTTACCCAAGTTGTCACACAGTGGGATTGAACCCAGTGGCATGTAGTTGGGAAGCAAACTTCTTACTACACAGCCACACTTGATTTTTTTTCTATGACTGGTCAATTGGGATCTCTGTCAATGATGACTAGGTATAGTGAAACTATTCCTAGACATGTCTTTATTTTGTGAAACTAATTTGCATGAACAGGTGCAGCAATGGTTGTGTGATTAAGATGCTTGCTTTGCAACCATGTGCAAAGAAGCAACATGCACCCAACACAGTGGAACTGAATTCAAAACTACCGAGCGAGGTTGTTGCCAGTGCCGCTGGATTGGCTCCCGTGCAGGTGGCACGTAAAAAACACCTTTTTGAGCATGACCATTGCCAGTACCGTGTGACTGGCCCTTGTGCCGGTGGCACGTAAAGGCACCCACTGCACTCTCGGAGTGGTTGGCGTTAGGAAGGGCATCCGGCTGTAGAAACTCTGCCAAATCAGATTGGAGCCTGGTGCAGCCTTCTGGCTTGCCAGTCCTCAGTCAAATCGTCCAACCCATGCTAGCATGGAAGGCGGATGCTAAACGGTGATGATGATGATGATGATGGTGATGATGATGATGGTGATGATGATGATGGTGATGATGATGATGATGATGGCTGGAAAGTGAGGTTCTTAATCACACAGCAATGCCCGACTCATTTAAAAAGACTTATCTTAACTCATACCTTAACTAAGTAGAATTCGTAAAGCAGCTGCTTTAAAGAGTGATTTGTCTGCCAATTTTACAACAGAAAGATTCTTTCAAAATAATAATAATGATGATGGACTCTCCGGTCAAAGACAACATATGAGTGATCAGCTTTTGCCAAATGACCTGCACAAATGATTTGTTTATAGTGATCAAATGTATGTGCCATATACTAGCTTACTCTCTCCATTGGCTGAACAGGTGCAAGGTGTACCCTGTGTCAGGTGTCAAAGTGATTGCAAAGCAATATGAGATGAAATGTTTTGCTCAAGAACACAACACATTACCCAGTCTAGGAACTGAAACTATAATCCTGTGATTGTGAGTGCAACACCCTAATCACTAGGCCATGCATCCTCACTCATAATAATAATAATAATAATAATAATAATAATAATAATCCTATCTACTAAAGACACAAGGCCTGAAATTCGGTTGGAGGGGACTAGTTGATTACATTCATCCCTGAAAGGGATGAAAGGCAAAGTTGACCTCGGCATAATTTGGACTCAGAATGTAACGACAGACGAAATGCCACTAAACATTTTGCCCGACATGGTAACAATTCTGCCAGCTTGCTACCTTATTAATGATAATAATAATAATAATAATTATAATAATTATAATAATAATAATAATAATAATAATAATGATAATAATAATAATAATCATCCTCATGCTTGCATGGGTCAGATGGAATTTGTTGAGGCAAATTTTCTTTGGCCAGATACCCTTCCAGTCATCAACCCTCACCTGTTTCCATGTGAGGTAGTATTTTCCCATGGTCATGTTTCTCATGGAACACTTGAAACCAACAACATCTCTTGTATGATGGTGATGCTCATTTACACTTGTCACATGATGTCAAAGCAATGGCACACGCAAACACATGCACACATATATGCTTGGCTTCTTTTAGTTTCTTTCTACCACATCCATTCACAAGGCTTTGGTTGACCTGGGGCTATACTAGAAGACACTTGTTCTGTTTAACTGAACCCAAAACCACATGGTTAAGCCTTTTAACCACACAGTCACACCTGCTTGTTAGCTATGCCTGCACTTTATCCATACCACACCACAGTAACCATAATATTTTTGGAAAATCCAGGAGTCTATGCCTTTCCTAGACCAGTCAGTCTTTAACCAAGCATATAGATTTATTTTTTCATCAACTATTTATGCATCCTTTTCATTTTTATATTATTTTGTTTTGATTTTTGAAATAGGTGTTTTATAATCCATCATTTTAATAAATGACTGAGTCTAGTTGAAGCAGTCATTGGAATGGTTGAATATTGCAAACCACATTAAATACATATGAAACATAGCAAATATGTTCAAATCATGAGCATATATCAGTAACAGTTATGGTAATTCTACTTGTAGTTGCTAATGGACAGACATTATTTGGTGCTATTTCAAAATCCATAAACTTCCTGACTTCAGGATATATAAACATTGCAGGATCAAGTGTTATGCAGTGTTTGCTGTTTAGATGAAGCCATTTGGAGACTCGGAAAGCATATTTTTCTCCAAGTTATTGGTCAATGAATCCACATGAAAACTTCTACCACCCTACACTACAAGGATACCTCTATAAAATATCTAGGCCAGCTAGAAATAGCCCCTGACTCTCTTACAAATTGCAGTAAGTTGTCTTAAGAAGAAAAAAAAAAGAAAACATTGAACTACATTGTCCTGGATGTACCAGAAAGACAGGCTGCTCACAGTTAAGATATCTTTGATCATAGATCTGTTTGATTGAGGTTGATTTAGAATTAAATAACAATTTACTCTGTGGAGAATTAAGCATCATACTGCTTACAAAATAAGAGTATGGTTGATTTTTTGATTGGTGGTCCATTTGTCTAGAGATTAAATTATTCACATTCTCATACATTATATTTCTGGTTAAAGGATAAATGAAACACAAAAAATCTGACAGTCCACAATACCCACATGAGGAATATAGCTGAGGAATACAAAGAGGTTATCCAACACTTCAACAGTTTCTTCATCTTTGGAAGTGTTTCCAAATTAGTACGCTAGTGATAGTCTGTAAGGATAGTCACTTGAACTGGAAAGTCAATGGTGATTTATATAGGATTGAATTGGATTGGAAGGTCAGTTCAAATAATTAAACTGACCTATGATCTAAAGTATTGCAATCATGACCAATGTTTTTTTTTGTTCTTTTTGTTTCTGGAATAGTGTGCTGTGGAGTACATTATTCAGTGCATCCTTTTCAAAGATGATTGGGTGCAGTTTAACCCTTTTGATACCAGCCCACCTGAAACCACCTCTGACTCTGTAGTACAAATGTCTTGTTTTCAAAGGCTCTGAGTTAAAATCTTCTGCCAGACCATAGTCTTTTATGTTCCTAACACTAGCTTAATGATAACTAAGTTCATCATCATCATCGTTTAACGTCTGCTTTCCATGCTAGCATGGGTTGGACGATTTGACTGAGGATTGGTGAAACCAGATGGCTACACCAGGTTCCAATCTGATTTGGCAGAGTTTCTACAGCTGGATGCCCTTCCTAATGCCAAACACTCTGAGAGTGTAGTGGGTGCTTTTACGTGCCACCAGCACGAAGGCCAGTTAGGAGGTATTGGCAACGGCCATGCTTGAAATGGTGTATTTTACGTGCCTACTAAATTCTTTGTTATATTTAAAAATTAATCGAAAGAAACACAGAGTATGTCAAAAGAAATATGGTAACAAAAGGGTTAAAGGAGATTTGGTTGCTATTTCTTACCAGTTGATATCGTAGTGGTGTGAGATGATGTGGAAGTTAACATTTCAAACATGATTCCTCATCTGTACTTCTTATCATGATGCTTTGCTTTTATTTTTATTCCTTCGTCTATGCAATCACATTGCTAAAGATAGTTGTGACAAAGATTACCTCATTCGCCCATACAGAAACCTTGACAACCAGGTGCAGTTTTTAGTCACAGAGAAAGCAACTAGGTGCAGACATATAAACATGTACGCTGACATGCAGACACACACATACACATACATACTTATGTGCCTCCAAGCTATCATGTTGTGTAGAAAATGTCAGTTATGTTGAAGAAGATATTTTGCTGTGTAGAATGCATGCAAGAAATTACAATGCTATGAGACATGATGTCAATGAAATGCACACAAACACACACATACACACACACATGTAATAACAAAAATGCTAAAAACTGCTCAATTAAGCTATAGTTCATTTTATTAGTTACTCAGTTATTTTCCTTATTGGATATTTTATTTTTTATGTAATAAATCATATATTATGGATTGTTAATCATATTTTGCTGATAACTGACTATTAAAAGATTTGATTATCAATAATCTTTTAATATGATTGTTAATGATAAACTAAAACTACCAAAGCTAATTCAACATTCATCTTTACACAAAGTGAGATAAGCTACATGATTATGGAGTGGTTTAATTTAAAGTTTCTAGATTTAATAATTAAACAATCTTTTCTGTTAATTTGATTGTTAATAATAAAACTAAAACTAACCAAAGCATATTTAACGTTTATCTCTGTAAAATACGATAAAACTACAGTGTGTTGATAGAATGGTTTAAATTAGTTAATAGATGTTAGCTCAGGCATGGCTGTGTGGTAAGAAGTTTGCTTCCAACAAAATGGCTCTTGGCTCAGTCTCACTGCTTGACATGTTGGGTAAGTGTCTTCTACTATAACCTCAGGCCGATCAAAGCATTATGAGTGAATTTTGTAGAAGGAAGCTGACAGAAATCCATTGTGAGTATGTGTGTGTGTGTGTGTGTGTACCTTGACATTGCATAATAGTTGTAAACAAGTGTCCCTGACATGCAAGCAGTGTCTGTTTCCAGTATTCTGTGAAATCATGCCTGGTCATGGGGAAATATTATGTCACTAGGAAACAGGTAAGTGTTGGCAATAGGAAGAACATCCAGCTTTCCCATTATACCTTAGTACAAGGTAGTAAGCACTAAAAAGCAAAGTGTTTGATTCCATTTTTTACTTTACAAAAATACTTAGCAATATCAAGCAACACAAAGCCCTGTCCAATAATCTATCTGTCAGGCTTACAAGGCTGTGTAGTGTACAAGAAGAGTACTTACAGAATCTGTAGTTTCCAAAATGAGGTACCACAGACAAACATTCACGCCTATTTTTTTCAACCAATACCCATTAACCTTATCACACTGCCTCAAAACATACAGACAGCCTCACATGCATGACATCACATTCCCAGCCACCTAATATTTTCCAGATTCTGCTGCACATCTACTCTGACTGCTTAAATCCCAGAGAAACCTGCCTCCAAAATACTAGTGTAGACCTATGAAATCCAGTGTTGGATTAACCTCGTAGCATGTTTAACATATACTATGAGTTCTGCATTGTTAAGCATTCTGTACCAAATGCATTGAGCTGACAGAATCATTAGAGAGTTGAACAAAATGCTTTGTGGTATTTCCATTAGCTCTTTATGTTCTGAGCTCAAATCCCACTGAGGTCGGTTTTGCTTCTCATCCTTTCAGGGTTGATAAAAATAAAGTAACAGTCAAGTACTAGGGTTGATATAATTAACTCGTTCCTCCCCTAAAATCTCTGGCTTTGTGCTGAAATTAGAAAGAATTAATTATTATTATTATTATTATTATTATAGTATTTCTATTGTCTTCAACTTTTATGAATAACAGTCTTTAAAGTTGATCCAATATTTAGAATACTTCTAAAATTCAGTTCAGTTTGAATGTGACAAATTTCAATAATAAAATTGAATGGTGATAATTAAATGGGCAGATTTAATTTGTTTTTATCAGATGCTAATTCATATACAAAATAAAGAACTTCTAGTTCTCTATTTTGGCACATTAAGCTCATCATACAGTAATTGAAATTATTATTTTTCTCATAAATAAGATCAGCTGAATGAATCAGATTATTATTAATATATTATTGACACCTTAATGCTAACTATTCCCATTAAATCAAATCAGAATTTTTAAACAGGAAAAGAAATATTTTATACTGTATAGCTTTTATTTTATTTAACCTTCTGCTATTAAGGAAAACTTTAGTAGGAAAAAAAAAAGGAAAATACAAGTTTAAATAATTAATATAGTCTCATTTTCAACCATATACCATGAAAGCAAATTTACATTATATTAGAGATCTATGTCAGGAGAGAATATTCAACATTTTGCATTTCAGTTGATTAAGTAACATTGATGTTAGTGAATTCACTAACATTTAAGCTTTATGGTTTTAGGTTTGGAAGAAGGATCCAGCTATTCAAAATCACTTTTTAATCTATCACGTCTAAGCTGCGTTCTTCTTAAGTTTAACCTTCTAAATGTCACAACTCGACTAGCAAGCAGATATCAAGTTTTAGATAAAATGATAAATAGTGGAAGACTTGCATTAAATTTGGTTACATTACACTCCTTTGTAAATTAATCTGTAGGTGCAGGAGTGGCTGTGTGGTAAGAAGCTTACTTCCCTGAAGAAGGTGAGCAACAATAGTTGCTCATTGAGAAAGGAGGTCCTTCCGGTTAAACCAACAGAGGCTCCTGCTCCTGCAGCCCCAAAGAAAAGAAGAAGGAGGAGAAATGGGACATGGCTGGCGGATGTTGATACACCATCGGCATGTCCCGATGCTTCATCGGTGGGAAGGGTGCCACCGATGAAGCAAACTGAGGCTCCCCCACTGTGAGTGGGACAGTGATTGCATTGTCTTCTACCACAGGGGAGGGGTCGCGGAGTGCTAGCTAGATGGCATACTGGACCGTGAATGGTTAGAGTCTGGGTGTCTGGACTATCCAGAGTGGCCACCACAAGTGTACACGGAGGTTCTGAGCAACTCAGAGTTGTTCCAGATAATGGCCTCCTTTAGAAAGATTTGATTTGATTTGACTGTATGTAATTTGAATTGTAAAAGAACAGTGATTTTGAGGGGTTTTCGGTCGGCAGGCACCGAATACCCCTTCCATTTTTAACATTCACATTTTGTCATTTCTCATTCATTAATGTAAATGTCCAGCCCACATGCTTCTATGTAAAGCCTTCATATAAATAAATAAAATAGGTCTGTAGTTTAGGGCCCCTTTATAATATGTATTACACAGACCTTGGACTTATTTAATTTGCCCATGACTAAGTTTATTGTATTCTTTCTTGCCAACAACACCAGAGTAAATAAACTTCAACCAGAAAAGATGGGTGGATAAATTATTTTTTCAGAGTTGTCTCCTCTATGTTTCTTTACAGAAACAAACAATAAGCTAATGATTTTTACCTATCCTCTGTTAATTAATTAATTAATTAATTAAACTTTTGCTTGGCTCCTATCTTAGCACCGACATTTATAAATTGTTGTTGAGATCCTAGTCTATTCTGATTGAGCAGACTTCTGATCAAAGGTTTCCCTAGCCATGTTCTTCAGTTCATTTGTGTTTTCGGACACACCTTATCTATCATATCTAAAACAACATTACATAAAGCATTCTTTATTTTTTATAGTAGTAGTGTTTAAGTGGAGGCGTAATGGCCCAGTGGCTAGGGCAGCGGACTCACGGTCATAGGATCGTGGTTTTGATTCCCAGACCAAGCGTTGTGGGTGTTTATTGAGCGAAAACACCTAAAGCTCCACGAGACTCCAGCAGGGGATGGTGGCGAACCCTGCTGTACTCTTTCACCACAACTTTCTCTCACTCTTACTTCCTGTTTCTGTTGTGCCTGTAATTCAAAGGGTCAGCCTTGTCACACTGTGTCACGCTGAATATCCCTGAGAACTATGTTAAGGGTACACGTGTCTGTGGAGTGCTCAGCCAATTGCACGTTAATTTCACGAGCAGGCTGTTCCGTTGATTGGATCAACTGGAACCCTCAACGTCGTAAGCGATGGAGTGCCAACAACAACAGTAGTGTTTGATTTGAAGGAGATTTGGCTGTTATTTCTACATGGGTGAGTGAACCATATACAAAACTTTCTCCTTGGGGCTTAATACTGCAGTTTTTGAAAGCAGTAGAATAAATGATGTTACAGCAAGGAAATTATTTAATTGATGAGCATTTTGTTAACTTTTATTGGTGAACTTGATTCTGAAATCCTCCCATGGGTTTGATGAAGGCAAGAAAATAAAAATAAAAGATAAAACATCAGTGTGTGTAACTTTGATTTAATCACAAAGTCTTTAGTTGTTCTGCTGTGACATGATAATGCTGTTGTATGGTATACTATGATGACAAGAATTATTGGAAATGGAAATTTAATTCATCTGATTCAATCCTATAAACCATCTCTTCCCTTACATTTTATTTAGAGCTATCTTTCTTCTACTTACTGTCAGAAAGCCAATGCCAATGATTTCAAACAGCTAAGTATAGGCTAGCATGAGACTCATGCTTCAAATGTCAGATTTATACAATTGGTGACTAACGTTAAATTTGTTGAAAATTCTCAAGAAGAAAAAAAAAATTGCTTTCCTAAGTGAGGTATGTTTATCAAAGATCTACATTGTGAGGACATGATAATATGGTTTATTATCCTTTTATTCTTTTACTTGTTTCAGTCATTTGACTGTGGCCATGCTGGAGCACCACCTTAAAGGGTTTTTTAGTTGAAGAGATCTATCCCATGACTTATTCTTTGTAAGCCTAGTGCTTATTCTATGAGTCTGTTTTGCTGAAGCGCTAAGTTAAGGGGATGTAAACACACCAACATCAGTTGTCAAGTGATGGTGAGGGGCAAACATAGACACAAAGACACACACGCCATCCCACCCATGCCAACAAGAAAGGCAGACGTCAAATGATGATGATGATAATATATATGTATGCAGCTGATGAAGGAAATGTTCTCTATGTGGCCTGTGTTTTCCGTACTCTGTTTATGTTCTGTTTTTCATTTTGTCCACGTTTTTTGTGACGTCCTGTACCCAGATTTGCATCTATATATACATGTAGATGTAGGTATGTACATACATGTACGTATATATGCATATACTCAAGGCCTTCTTTCAGTATTCATCTACCAAATCCACTCACAACGCTTTGGTCAACCTGAGGCTATAGTGGAAGACACTTGCCCAAGGTGCCATACAATGGGACTGAACCCAGAACCATGTGGTTGGAAACAAGCTTCTTACCACACAATCATGCCTGTGCCTATATTGGTTGTTTTACTTTTGCACATTTTTCTTTTAAAAAGATAGAAAAAAATAGTTGATTTAAAAGAGGGGAAGATGATGTGGGGTGGGAGTTAGGTGATAATGTGAAACCTACCATTTCTGTGTATAAAATTAATGTTGTTAGTTGACTTTTGCCGTTCATCTCTATGATGATCATAAAGCAAGTACCAATAACATATTGAGGGATAGTTAAATTGACTGTTTGCTTCTGTCAAAACCTGTAGCTTTATGCCTATATTTAAAATCATTATTTTATTTAGCTCATTTCACTATTGTTACTCTTACTCTTACTCTTACTTGTTTCAGTCATTTGACTGTGGCCATGCTGGAGCACCACCTTTAGTCGAGCAAATCGACCCCAGGACTTATTCTTTGTAAGCCCAGTACTTATTCTATCGGTCTCTTTTGCCGAACCGCTAAGTTACGGGGACGTAAACACACCAGCATCAGTTGTGAAGCGATGTTGGGGGACAAACACACACACACAAACATATACACACACATACATACATATGTATATATACATATATACGACGGGCTTCTTTCAGTTTCCGTCTACCAAATCCACTCACAAGGCTTTGGTCAGCCCGAGGCTATAGTAGAAGACACTTGCCCAAGATGCCACACAGTGGGACTGAACCCGGAATCATGTGGTTGGTAAGCAAGCTACTTACCACACAGCCACTCCTACGCCTGATGAATTCTAATATTCCTAGGGACAATTTTTTATTGCCTTTTGTCTTGCGTGTTGACAAAACAGGTACCAAGTCAATAATACTCAGGTCAACTTGACAAATTAAGCCTGTCTTTATGAATTTGTATCCCTGAAAGTGCAAGTATGTCTGAGTAGATGCAGAGTTCACATGGTTAGCGTGTGTTCTATCTCACTACAGAACTTTGGGCAAGTATCTTTTACAGTAACCTTGGGCCAGAAAATGCCTGTAAGTAAAGTTGGTAGATGGAAACTGCATGGAAAGCTATAGTTGTCATCAGTGTGTTCATCTTCATTGTCATCATCATCGTCATTGCTGTTGTTATTATCATCATTGTCATTGTTGTACATCATTGTCATCATCATCATTTAACACTTGTATCCCTTCCTAGCATGGGTCGGATGGTTTGACAGGATCTGATGAGTCAGAGGACTGCATTAGACTCCAATATCTGCTCCATGCCCTACCTAATGCTAACTTTTTTTTACAGAGTGTACTAGCTGCTTTCTTTGTGGCACTTACACTAGTGAAGTAATCAAGTAACTAAAAAAACAAAACCCCTTATCTGAGGGTGAGCTGTATGGTAGGAGGTAGCTTTGTGTCAGGTGTTAAGAGGCTAAAGTGTGAAAGAAGGGACAGGAACAGGTGAATTACTTAGAGGAAAGACAGGAAAAGGAGAAAAGACAGTTGAGGTATCTGGGTCCTTAAGGTACATGAAAGTGGACAAAAGAGAATTGAGGATGGCTGGGTGGGTAGTTTGAAGAGAGTGTGAAAAGAGAGTGACAAACGGTAGAGATAAGGATAGAGATGAATGAAGTGAATGATGAAGATGAGTGGAGGTGTGGTCAATGATAAAGTTTGGTTTGGGGGAAAGGTAAAGGAAAATATGAGTGGGTTAGAAAGGAGCAGATGATAGGTGGCAATATATAAAGGATGGGGTAGAGTGCAACAGCAATCTAGTTTCTTTAGTGACCACCAAGTTACTGAATATGGTACCCTGTAAAAAGCCTTCTTCAAGTCAATTGAATGAAAGGAATAGTGGTTTATTTATCCTCAGTAAAGTACTTTTGCAGTCTCCTCACTTGGTAGATTGCATATGTGATACCTTTTCTGGACACAAAGCCAAGTTGCATTTCTATGTGACAGGTCTACTCTGTCACAAATTAATTGTGTTATGATACATAATATGTATATGTATATATGTCCAACCCACGTCAGCATGGAAAACGGATGTTAAATGATGATGATGATGATGATGTGTGTATATATATATACATATATATTATATATATATATATATATATATATATATATATATATATATATATATATATATATATATATATATATATATAATCAAAATAAGCAACAAAGATATGTGTATATATATATATATATATATATGTATATAAAAATATATGTATATCTATATGTCTATACATTTGTGTGTGTATATGTGTATACAGTTGTATCTGTATGTATGTGTGTACACATTTGTATGTGTGTGTGTATATATATATATAAATATACAAACATATATATATGTTTGTATATGTGTATAAATGTGTGTGTGTGTGTGTATGTATACACACACGCACATACACGAGGGCTTCAGCTCCTGGACCAGCTGATGTATTGTGTTCAGCTCACGTTGCTTTGCAATTACTTTGACGTCTGACATGTCGTATACTGTGCACCTGTTCAGGTAACATAAAATTGATGGAGGGAGTGAATTTCATCAAATACACTGCACATGTAAGTCAAAGAACCAGCTTTATTGCACATTGTGTTAAATTAAATCTGTACATAATATTGAGTATCACGTACAGTACAAACATTTGGTCACCATGAACAAAATTGTTTGTGTAGCTCGTTCAGCAATAAATTGTAGAATTATCTGTCTTGGACGAATAGAAACTCCAGTACTTATGCATAATATATTCTATATATCTCCCAGATTTGTGTATATATATATATATATAAGTGGAGGTGCAATGGCCCAGTGGTTAGGACAGCGGACTCGCGGTCATAGGATCGCGGTTTCGATTCCCAGACCGGGCGTTGTGAGTGTTTATTGAGCGAAAACACCTAAAGCTCCATGAGGCTCCGGCAGGGGATGGTGGCGAACCCTGCTGTACTCTTTCACCACTACTTTCTCTCACTCTTACTTCCTGTTTCTGTTGTGCCTGTAATTCAAAGGGTCAGCCTTATCACACTGTGTCACGCTGAATATCCCCGAGAACTACGTTAAGGGTACACGTGTCTGTGGAGTACTCAGCCACTTGCACGTTAATTTCACAAGCAGGCTGTTCCGTTGATCGGATCAACTGGAACCCTCGCTGTCGTAAGCGACGGAGTGCCAACAACAACAATATATATATATATATATATATATATATATATATATATATATATATATATATATATATATATATATATATATATATATAAGAATTTAAGGATTGGAGAAAACGCATGTTATAATTGCATACTTTATTCCGACATGTTTCAAAGTATTACAACCTGTGTGATCCATAGGGATCTTTGATATTAAAACTGTAACCTTCTCATCAGGGAAAGCATGGGAATCCTTAAATTCTTAAATATACTCAGATAACCAAAATTTCAAGGAGTTCCTGCCTTAAAAACAGGAACTAAACCACAGTTATTTTGTGTTCTTTGCTACATTGGTTTCTATTAACCCATTTATTCTATCAGAAGAATTTTTATTCATTAAGATAGAAGAAATACACATAATTATATATATATATATATATCATCATCATCATCATCATCATCATCACCATCATCATCATCATCATCATCATTTAACGTCTGCTTTCCATGCTGGTATGGGTTGAATGGTTTGGCATGGAGCTGCCTAGCAGGGAGCTGTCCAGGCTCTAACTGTCTGCTGCGGCACGGTTTCTATGGCTTAACATTGTGACTTAAGAGTGCGATGGATACTTTTACACATGCCACCGTGCCACTGGCACGAGTGCATTTATGCAGCACTGGCACAGGTGCATTAATGCAGTACTGACATGGGTGCTTTTTAAGTGCCACAGCTTGACATGTCTTATCAAGTACAGCAAATTATCTCATCTCTCAGTCCCTCGTCATTTCCTCAGTGAGGCCCAGCGTCTGAAGATTCTTTCTCACCACTTCATTCCATATCTTCTTGGGTTCACCCCTTTCACAGGTACCCTCCACAATTAGAGCTCAGCATTCTTTTACACAGCTCTCCTCATCCATACGCACACTTCTTTGTGCAGCTAAGCTCGTCCATATGCATATATATGTAAGATGATGCAAACAGGAAAAATAGAGCTTAAAATATATGTATATGGATGTATATGAATATATGTATATTTTTATTAATATTCAGTAAAGGTAACAGAGCAACTGAAGGCCCGCGAGTTTTGTGAGTTGGCACTAGTGCCAATGCATGAAACTCTCAGACCTTAAGTCATACAGCAGAAATCCTTGTTTTACTGGTTATACATGTGGAAATCAACTAATATCTGCAGAATTCATCATCATCACCATTATTTAACGTTCGTTTCCATGCTGGCATGGGTTGGATGGTTTGACCGATGTCTGGAAAGCCAGTGGCTGCACCAGGCTCCAAGCTGGATGCCCTTCCTAACGCCAACCACTCCGAAAGTTTAGTGGGTGCTCTTTATGTGCTACCGGCATGGGAGCCAGTCAGAAGGCACTGGTATCAGCCATGTTTGAATAGTGCTTTTTACATGCCACTGGCATGGGAGGCTTTAATCCATTGCTTGCAAAGCCACCCACCTGAAGACGTGCAAGTACACAGCTATTGTTGATTCATATTAATGCAATAATGTGCATAATATGTGAAACACTCAGCAATTACCAGACACATTTGTAGTGATTTAGTTTAAAGCCTGTTCATTCTATCATCTTGTATCCTAATTATAGATACAAGCAGGGTGCAATGAGTAAATTGTTGCCATTTTATATTTTTAATTTCGAGCATGTGCATTTTTTGTTTTTGATTTTGCTGACTACACAGTATGGTAGAGTCAGTTGGGCACCATCTGTGAGAAAAACAGCATCATGACGTAATTCACTCTGCCAGAAATTTGGAAATGACATGCTGTACTGCTTCGCATTTGTGTCAGAAGCTCCAATTCAAACATTTCAGTGTTGGGTGTCAATCTGAGTCACCAAAACGTGTACTGAGATTGATAAAAATCAAACATCCAGTCAACATCATGGTGTTAGGAGTGTTCACTAGTGATGGCAACGTTATGCCTCCATTCATCTTCCCGCACAGCCTCAGACTCAACATGGAGGCCTATATATCAAGTGCTTGGAGGAAGTAGCGCTGCCCTGGGTCAAGAGGGTGGCTGCTGGAAGACAGGACTCTGCACCATGCCACACATGCAGAACCCAGTCATGGATGTCACACTATTTCTGCAACTACATTGCCTTTAACATCTTGTCACCTAATTTCCCAGACTGCAAGCTTCTTGACTATTATGCATGGGGCACAGTCGAGCGAGAGACCAACAAAACCCCTTGTAACACCAATGATGAACTGAAGGCAAGGATTATGGCAGCATTTACCAACTTAAACAAGAAGACCGCCCAGAAAAGTGGCAGGAGATTCCGAAGTTGTCTGGAGGCTGTCAATGGCAATTTTATAGACTAAATTTACTCTTTAGTATTTCAAGATATTTTTTTGTAATTTTGGTAAATATATCTGTTAAAATGAGATGTCTGTGTTATTTTCATTTTGCGTAATTTAGGTGATAATTCATTTACCGCATCCTGTATACATACATATATATATATATATATATATATATATATATATTCTTTTATTTATTTTTTTTTATTTCAGTCATTTGACTGCAGCCATGCTGGAGCACCACCTTGAAGGATTTTAGTTGAACAAATCGACCCAGGATTAATTTTCTTTAAGCTTAGTACTTATTCTATCGATATCTTTTGTTGAACTGCTAAGTTACAGGAATGTAAACACAGCAACACTAGGTATCAAGCGATGATGGGGGGACAAATACAGATCCAAAGACACACACACATATGATGGGCTTCTTTCAGTTTCCATCTACCAAATCCACTTACAAGGCTTTGGTCAGCCTGAGGCTATAGTAGAAGGCACTTGCCCAAGGTACCATGCAGTGGGACTGAACCTGGAACCATGTGGTTGGGAAGCAAGCTTCTTATTTCTTTATTGCCCACAAGGGTCTAAACATAGAGGGGACAAACAAGGACAGACAAACTGATTAAGTCGATTATATCGACCCAGTGCATAACTAGTACTTAATTTATCGACCCTGAAAGGATGAAAGGCAAAGTCGACCTCAACGGAATTTGAACTCAGAACGTAACGGCAGACGAAATACCCTTAAGCATTTCGCTCGGCGCGCTCTCGATTCTGCCATCTCGCCGCCTTCAGCAAGCTTCTTACCACACAGCCATGCCTACACCTATATTTATGTATATATAGTAAGACAGTAGAGTATAACTTGAGGGAGATGTGGTTGCTGTTTCTCCAAGGGTGAGCAACTGCGAGGCTCCCTCAGTAGTTCATTTTAATTCATATTTTCCCAGTAGTTATTAAATTGCAGATGTTCAAACAAAATAAACATCAGGCCTATCATTCTATCTTCACCAGACTGGTAGGACCAGCAATGTATGTTAAGCTTCTCATTTTCCTCCTCCACCCCTCTCCTCCTCCGCCTCCTCTAGCCTCCCCTCCACCCCTCTCCTCCTTCATTGTCTTCTGCTTTCATTCTTCTTTATTTCTTTTCCAATCTTCTTTCAATTTTCTTCTTCTTTTTCTTCTTCTTTCTTTCTTTCTTTCCTTCTTCTCTTCTTTCATCCTTCTTTCGTTCATTCGATCTGACACTCGAGTCCAATTAAACAACAGACACAAACATTAAAATTTCCCCTTTCATGTTGTAATGTTTTTATTCACATATCAGTTCTTATACCTATGCACATGCTGATCACACATGCGTGTGTGCACACACACACACACACACACACACACATACACATACATACACGCGTATACATGCTCATCTAAGACTTAGGGAGATACCTCAGTAAAAGAGAAGAAAATTGATTTTCATAGAGGAGTTTTTCTCACCGAAGCAGAGATGTATGTAAAGTGCATATGGTAGTCTGTTTGACGGAAGCACAATTATCTGTGACTGAAGAGAAAATTATCGTTTTATAAGCCAGACTGACATATTGTAAGGACTAGATAGATATGGGTGGGAGTCATTGTTTTACTGTAGATATTTGTAAGCATAATGGATATTTAAGCTCAACATGTTGGAGAAATAGAGAGAAAGAAGAGGGGGGAAATGTAGAGGAGGGAGGGAGAGAGAGAGAGACAGGGATAGAGAAAAAGGAAAAGGAAGATGTATGGTTGTTTTGTACAAGAAGCATGTCAAAGAGGAAGGGGAGAAAAGAGTAAAGTGAGAGAGAGAGAGAGGGAGAGGGAGGAGAGATGGAGAGTCATACAAAAGGAAGTCAAGATTAAAGCTTTCAATGTTTTTATTATACTTTGAAAATTTGATATCAGTATTAAGATAAATAAATAATTCCTGTTGAGATTGTGGCATCAATGAAGTAAAACTAAATAAAACAAGATTACGAGACATAAAAGAACACACAAACACACACACACGTGAGTGCACATATGCACAATAATCACACTTAAGTTTGGAAGGTAATTACAGCACATTTCTTGTATATTTTTCTAAAAGTAACAATGTTTACCTTGCAGTTGTTTCTTTCTAGTAAACAAATGAGCAGTGGGATAGTTATAGTGTGTGCCTTTTAGAGCAGCACTTGAGTATTTTCCCAACCCACAACTGTGCCAATATAGTCTATACAGGCTTAGGCAGCAGGCATAAAAGTGTTGCTCGAGGTGAAAGGCTCCACAACTATATATAAGCTTTACAGGAGTGGCTGTGTGGTAAGTAGTTTGCTTACCAACCACATGGTTCTGCATTCAGTCCCAGTGTGTGGCACTGTGGGTAAGTGTCTTCTACAATGGCCTTGGGCCCTGTGAGTGGATTTGTCAGACAGAAACTGAAAGAAGCCCATCGTACATATATATGTATATATATATTGTCCTTGCCTTCGAAACGCGGAGTAGATGGGACAGGGATAACTAAAGAAAGGAAATATTCTTTATGTTGCATGTCTCGTTTCTCTGTTTGTTTTTTTCGTTGTTCGAAAAAAAGTTCGTTTTCTGTCTTCGTCTTTATGTTTTCGTTTCTCATTGTGTTTAACGTTTTTTGTGATGTCCTGTACCCATATATGCATCTATGTGTACATATAGATGTAGGTATGTACATATATGTATGGATATATGCATATGTTTATATATTATTTATGCTATTATATATATATATATATATATATATATATATATATATATATATATATATATATATACCAGAGTAAGCACATAAATGCGAAACAAGGTGGAAAAAATAGTACTCGAATACCAGAGGTAGAGTAATATGCTTTATTAAAAAGCAGCAAAAATATCACAAAAATTGTTACTCAGAATTCACTAGTTTATCATCTCTACCTGTCTGTCTCTCTCCCTCCTCTACATTTCCCTCTTCTTTCTCTCTATTTCTTCAACATGTTGAGCTTAAATATCCATTATACTTACAAATATCTACAGTAAAACAATGACTCCCACCCATAACCATCTAGTCCTTACAATATGTCAGTCTGGCTTATAAAACAATAAAATCAAAACTGTCCGACAAATAGGAAAGTGAAACTCCGAGTAACAGTTTTTGTGATATTTCTGCTGCTTTTCAATAAAGTATGTGTGTGTGTGTGTGTTTGTGTGTCTGTGTTTGTCCCCCCACAACATTGCTTGACAACTAATGCTGGTGTGTTTATGTCCCTGTAACTTAGCAGTTTGGTCAAAGAGACCGATAGAATAAGCTCTAAGCTTACAAAGAATAAGTCCTGGGGTTGATTTGCTTGACTAAAGGCAGTGTTCCAGCATGGCTGCAGTCAAATGACTGAAACAAGCAAAAGAATAAAAGAGTAAAAGAATATATGAGCTTCACAACGGTGCATGAGCTCCACAAATGTATATGAGTGCATTGGGCCCAGGCATGGCTGAAGGCCTTTACTTCACCTACAGGAGGGCCTGAATTGGCTTTCATTCACTGCACAACTTTTTGGGCATCTTCCAAAACGGTGGTTCTGAAAGTGGGCGGTACTGCTCCCCCCACCCCTTGAGGACAGTGGAAAGATTCGGGGGAGGGGATGGAGGGGGCGTTGAAGAAAAGTGGGGCAATAATGGGGTGATTAAAAGGAGGCAATAAATGTAAAAATAACAAAATAATGGGTTAATTAGGTCAAGTTTTATTTGTGAAAAGCAGTTGTTTTGAATTTGCTGCAGAAAGTGGTTTACGTTTGTGATGATGGTGAATGGTGGTGGTAGGGAGTGCTAGGAATGTCGCCTGGGTACCAAGGGGGTGGGCCCCCCCCCACACCAAGTTCGGAAATGGCTGTTCTAAAATAACCCCACCACAAGGTTAACAAAAGCCTTGTCAGTGAAATTGGGTAACATGGAAAATGTGTAGTAGCTCATCAAGTACACTGCACATGTAGTTCAAGAAACTAACTTTATTGCACATTGTGTCAAATTAAATCTGCTTGAATATCATGCATGGCTATGTGGTTAAGAAACTTGCTTTCAACCATGTGGTTTTGGGTTCAGTCATACTGCATGGTACCTTTGTCAAGTGTGTTCTATACCCTCGGACTAACCAATGCCTTGTGAGTGAATTTAGTAGATGGATAGACAGAAACTGTTTGGAAGCCCATCATATGTGTGTGTGTGTGTGTCTGTGTATTTTTTGTTCTCCTCACTGCTTGACAACCAGTGCTGGTATGTTTACATCCTGTAAATTAGCAGTTCAGCTAGAGAAATTAATAGAATAAGGACAAGGTTGAGGGGAAAAAAATAAGTACCAGGGTTGATTCATTTGACAAAATATTCTTTAAGACAGTGCCCCAGCATGGTCACAGTCTAATGACTGAAACAAGTAAAAGATGAAAATAGAAAGATTAAACCGGATACAAGATTCATCGTGTGTGCGTGTGTGTGTGTGTGTGTGTGTAATTTCACTCATATTTTAGTCTGGGTGGTGGTGGTAGTGAAAGAGTGCTCAAAGCCATTACCAGCTCTTCATGACTGATGAGATTCATGCAGGTAATGTTTAACTCGAACATTTATAGATTGATGATATTTGCAGGAAAGAAATATGTGAATGAAGAAAAGGAATCCAGGGGAACACTCTTTTAGATGTGGGAGGTCTAAGTGTCAGGATGTTGTGAAGATGTGACAGGAGGAGGAAAGACAGATGGAGCTAGTGGTGCACAACTTTCTAGTTCAGGAGAATAGCAAGTTTCATAGTAATGGTAGAAGAGACAAAGGCAAGGATCAGTCTGTTGGGGGTTGGAGGTTTATGAATCTAAGGTCAGTCTATCCTTTGCCTTGATGTTTTATCCCCAGGCCAGCTCTTATCTAAGAAATTTATTGTCAAAGATGCTCTATCTGTGACTATCATAATACAATATTAGGATAAAGACTTTATAAGAATTTATCAAGAAGTTAGCATGAAAAAACCTCATAAGGAAATAAACCATTTTTTTCCATAAATATATTTAATTTATATACGGGCATTACTATACAATAATGCCTCACGCTCAGAGGGACTCCATAAGTCATGTGACTATCATATCTTTTATTATAATGCACTATATCCAGAGCTACATTGCTCATTTTGTCCCATTTTTGTAATATAATAAGGATGATTAAGGTGGTGAGCTGACAGAGTCGTTAGTACACTGTGCAAAATGCTTAGCGACATTTCGTCTGTCTTTACATTCTGAGTTCAAATTCTGCCGAGGTTGACTTTGCCCTTCGTCTTTTGGGGACAATAAAATAAATACCAGCTGAGCACTGGGGTCAGTGTAATAGACTTACCCTTGAAACTGCTGGCTTTGTGCCAAAATTTGAAACCAGTATAATGGGAATGATTTAGCTTTGATTGCTATTTTTATCAGGATGAATGATCACACAGAGACATTACTCTTGGCTTGTTTTAGCCTTATATCATGGTGTAGGTGAGGTAATGCAGCCTAGAATCTTTGTGACAGAAGCAGCTGTGTTCTGAATAAAATATATGAACTCTTCTTTATCCTATAACAATGATAGCTACTAATTTCTCTGTTAGAAAGGAAATAGCATGTTGATAGCAATAAATTGATCCTATCTAGATAGAGAGAATAAATATACAAACACAAAAATAACAAACAACAAATATTGCCATAAAAAGATAGCATCAATTTTCTATAAATAATTTTTAGAAAGAATTTTGGAATTTATTTCATATGTGTGTGTTTGTGTGCAAGCACAAGCATGGCTCTGTGGCAAGAAATTTGCTTCGCAACCACATGGTTACAGTTTCATTCCTACTGTGTGGTACCTTGTGCATGGGTCTTCTATTATGCCCTTGAGCTGGCCAAGCCTTATGAATTTGGTAGATGGGAACTGAAAGAAGCTTGTCATGTATATATTTTTTATAGTTTTATTCTGTTAAGAACATACCATACAGTATAAAGCTTGTCTACCTTCAGATTTCACCCTGTGCTATCCAGTAGTAGTATTATATGTACTTCTAGATTTGTATTTGGGCTTCTGTCCAACCATACTCCTTCTTGTTGACTACATTTTATTCAATTATATATATATAATAGAAATAGGTTTCAAAGAATAAGCTTAAAAGCCTTAAAAAAATAAGGACTGGGGTTGATTCATTTGGTACCCCAACATGACTGAAACTACTAAAAGATAGTGTGTGTGTAACTTGGAAGGAATATCTGGACATGAAATACTGTAAATTTAGTATAACAAATGTAGAAAAGTTCTTAAATTTGGAGAAATCTGTGTATTGTAAACCAAGCTGAATTAAGACCAACTGATTCCTTACACACAAGCCAGTAACATGGCCCTTTTGACCCTTCTGTTATCTGATAAGATATTAAGCTCTTGTAGCTGCTGTTGCATATGAAATAGAAGGTTGAAAGTTCAGTTTCCTTCTAGAGCTATTCCCAGACAAGATCCAGAATTATATTAATCCTTTAGCATTCATATTAACCTGTCAAATGTAGTGATTATCTACTTACATAGTTGGAATTAATCAGGTGTTATTTTGCAGTGTTGAGATTTTGGTGATGTGATAGCTTATTTTTAAAAATGACATTGCAGTGTAGGTATGAGAGGTTAGACCTGGACAGTTTGAACAAAGAACAAGCAAAATATTTGAGATGGATATGGCTGGTATAAATACTAAAGGGTTAATATTAGCATGTCTTTACTTAAAGTTAATTTTTAAAAAATACTAAATAACCCCAAATTTAATCAATTAAGAATTTTCCAAAACACCTTTCCATGACAATCAACATAAAATCCTAGTTACTAGCCCACTCAAACCCACACACCCAAGAATGATTTTAACTCAACAGAGTCTATATAAAGGCAAGACTAGCTCTAATGCATCACAGTCCAACAATGGACTTGCTGAAACTTTGAAGTCACTGTCAACAAAGTGTAGAGTAACCCATCAGATTAATGTAAAGTTGTTTTTATTAAAGCTGAACATAAAAACAAACATTAATGTGTGTGTGTGTGTATTACACATTAATATATAAGCAAATTATTTACCTGTTGCAAGTTATTTGGTAACCTCGTCGGTGCTAGTGCCATGTAAAAAGCATCCAGTCCACATTGTGAAGTGGTTGGCATTTGGAAGAGCATCCAGCTGTAAGAACCATGCTAAAACTGACCTCGCCTGTTCTGGTGCCATGTAAAAAGCACTCAGTCCACTCTATGGCGTGGTTGGCGCGCTAGGAAGGGCATCTAGCTATAAAAAACAAGGCCAAAACAGATATGGTAGTCTGGTGTAGTCATCTAACTGGCTGGCTCCTGTCAACGTATCCAAACCCATGCCAGCATGGAAGACGGACGTTAAATGATGATGATGATGGTGGTGAACAAAAATAAAAGGATAAAACACAAAATTTCAATATTTTTTATTGGCTGTGGTTCAGTTGTTTTGGTTGTATCATAGTAAATGTTGTGCTAAAAAATCTCAGTGACCTGACCACCATTTTCCTTGTGCTAAGCATTTTCTTATTTGATTTAATGATGATGATAATGATATACATATGAGAGTGTACATGACTTTAAAAAATGGAAGTTTTGTTAAATACTGTAATTCTTGATAAATTATATGGAAATGAAAAATGAGCTGGTAGCAATCAGAACATATTTGGCCAAGCAGTAAAGGGGACAAGAATATGGCATTTCTAGGAAAGTTCTTCATCTGTGAGAGAAGAATTTTTTATGCTAATGGTGCCACTAAGAACACAAGTATGATGCTCTCTTAATTGTTTATAATTTTCCACCTCCTTGCTTAGCATGGCTTAGAATAAGTACTTCATAGCTTCTTTTGTAATTTTAATTTAGCCATCACATTTGAAGAGGAGTAAAATCTGTCACAAGGAGAATGGTGTTTCATGGGAAAGGTGTTAAAAAGGACATTCATCATCAATAAGGACCAAAGCTGTGACAGATGAACTTTGACAAACTAATTAATCAATTAGTTAATTAACAATTATTTAGTTAATTGATAATAAAGCTGAAATAAAATACATCTAATGCATGTATTTTAATTGATAGCTTAACCTCCACCATAAAGTGCAACAATATTCGTTTCAGGGCTAAAATTCACATTCAGAATCTTATAAAATAGATAATCATTACTGGCTCAACCATACGGAAAACATATTCCTTGATACTATCTTTACAATAAATGTTTTCTGCTATAATTGCTGAAATAACTAAAATAATATTTGTGAATAATGACTTATATATATATATATATATATATATATATATATATATATATATATATATATATATATATATATATATATATATTTATATATATATATATCTGTCATGAGGCATGAAAGTATACTAGCCTTTATATATTTAATACTCTATATTTAATACTCAATATTTCATATAAGACATTCAATACTTCATTTCATTTTACTATTTATATTATATATTCCATATTCTATATCCCACATTAATTTTATAAGAATATAAATAAAACACAAAAAAAACAGACAGAGTTGGAACTCTTTAAAATAATATATTCCTCTATACACGATCATACAAAACCCTTTTTTTAATATTTTTTAATTTTAATTTTTATTTTTATTCACACACACACACACACACACACATATATATAGGTGAGTTAAATTAGAGGTTATAAAGACTGTCTAAGGGATACTTGTATCCAATGAATTTACTGGCGTTTTACCTAAAGGTTTTCAGAGGGATAGCATGTAACATCAATTGGAATATCCTTACTTTTTTTCTCTTTCTTTTTGTTTACTTTTCTGCTCTGATGAAGTTCCACTATTTAAGTTGGTTTAATTAATTATTTACAATGATAATAATTATTATCATTGTAGTAATTAGGCCTGATTATGCCCTAAATAGCGCCAACAGAAACAGCTGTCAGATGAGATAATGTGTCTTTTTTTTTATAATCAATAAATAATAATTGATGTTTATCAACTATCAATTTTATCTCCATTTTCTTATTTTCCTTATATATATGTGTGATTTTTTTTATTGCCCACAAGGGGCCAACATAGAGGGGAGTCCTTATATATGTGTGTGTGTGTGTGTGTGTGTGTGTGTGTGTGTGTATTACTTATTTAGGACTAAATCAGCAAATGTGGATAATTTGAGGGAATTTAGTTACTAGTTCTTGCAGATCAGGTGATCATATAAAGGCTTTTCCATTGGCTTCTCTGAATTACATCCACCATTTTAAAAAGGTAGGAAGGACATCCTGGATATTGTAGTGCCAGTAGATACACTGTATCTGAAATAAAAAGATTGGAAAGTTATACCTGAAAAGTCTTTAATCATTGGACAATATGTAATAATAGATGGAAAATTGTTTACCATTCTTTCATACTGTGTTTAGCACCTGCAAGGAGACTACACAGTTATTTGATATTCAAGAAATAACGACCAAATCTCTCTTCAACCAGAAAGCTGAAGTTGTATGTTATTGGCACACTGGCTTTCTCTCCATTTTCTTTGTGCTGTTGTAACAACCAGCCACACTATCTCACAGGCAGCATGACTTCCAGTGTCTGCACACTGGATAAAGAAATTATAAACTGCCTCCAGAAAGCCATGTGTAACCTTTGGAAGACACAAAAAATTTTTATTAAGTAACTATTTCTCCTTCCATTCCAAGATCCTTGTCTATCAGGCAAGTCTATGTTTCTATTCCTTTGTATTAGTGCAAGACATGAATCATATACATTTTATACAATAGAGCTCTCAAGGCCTTTAACATTTAGTGTAGTCTCCTGGTGACAAATAATTATGCTCAAAGAAATTTTGTTGAAACAGCACAGCAGCATTTAATCTACATTGTAAAAATATCAACATAAATGGCTCAGATATGTACCACATCCATCTGCTTTATATTGTCCCATAGGATATTCTAAGGCCATCTACACTGAGGACCACCACTTTGAGGATCAAAGATGCTGAAGAACCAAATGCCAGCTGAAACCCAGTGCTGGATTAACCATTAAGCAAAATAAGCACATGCTTAGGGCATCAAGGGAAGGGGGTTTATCACAGAAATGAAAATGGTTTATGGCACAAATGAAATCACTTTGAACTTACTAAAATAATATTCGTAATGCCTTATTTCTATTAAGTATAGAAGCAGAAGTTTTATGTAAAATTAATTTTAACAATATCATCAAAGACTTTGCAATTAGATTTTTAAAATGAAGGAGAAAACTTTTCAAATATAAATGAAGTGGAAGTATACAAAAATAAACATTATTTTCCATTTTAATGTTAGTTTTGTTTCATTTTGAAAAATGCAAATTTATTTTATGGTTTATTATTGTAAATTTATTATTGTAAATTATATGGGTCTTAATCCAGCCCTGGTGGAAACATAGTATTATCAGAATAAGTAAGACAAGTGGAATGCCAGAAGATTTATAACAAGTCTCTTCAACCAAGCATTCACTATATCCCATCTGAAACTGAATGTATTCATCAAGAACTGGGATGGACAGTCATCAAAAACTCCATAACTGAAGGAGGAGATGATTAATCTTGTATTTTATTGATAACCATAAGTGAGTGAGTGTTTGTATGCATGTGTGTATGAATATATGTGTGTGTGTCTCATCATTGTCTTCACTATTTAACATTCAATTTCCATGCTGGCATGAGTTGAATGGTTTAACAAGATCTGATAAGCTGCAAGGCTACTTCAAGCTCCGATCTCAGCTTTGGCACAGTTTCTACAACTGGATGCCCTTCCTAATACTAGTGCTATATAGTGTGTACTAGGTGCTGTTTTTCTTTCCACTGGCACAAGCACGGTGAACAAGTAACTTGCAAGAGAGAGGAAAAGAACAAAGGAAAAGAAAAGCCCACTTTAAAAAGTGATTGACTATTTGAGAAAGGGGAGCTAGCTTTATGCAAAATATTGGGAGGTAAAAGTATGAGAGATGGACAAGCATGGGTATCTTGCTCTAGAGGAGATATGTGACGACTCCACATTATATAAAGGTGGGCAAGAGGAGCTGGGAAGAAGTAATGATGGGGTGCTGGAAAAAACCTTCAAGGAACAAGGAGAGAGAAACTTCTTGAAGTATAACTTTAAGTTTCACTGTACTGATTATTCAAATGATTGAATAAATGGTATTTTAAAATTACGGAACTTAAGAGCTATAATTCAAGAAGGTTCAGCTTATATATGTGTGTGTGTACGCGCATTCATGCGTGTGTGTATGTAAATACGCATGCACGTACACACAGACAGACACACAAATACACACTGATATATATATATATATATATATATATATATATATATATAATCTTTTATCACACAGCATATTCCATAATGGATTCACAGCATCATGCATAATGAACACCATAATTAATCACCACTGCTGCTGTTCTTGCTTATGTTCAATATATTGATCTTCACCAGTGGTTTGCTATTATTCCTGGTATTTTCTTGGTGAACAAACTTATGAAACTATCTATCTACCTGTGCGCATGTCTCTCTGTTTGTTGGTCTGCCTGTCTGTTTGTCTGTCCATTCATCTATCTATCTATCTATCTATCTATCTATCTATCTATCTATCTATCTATCTATCTATCTATCTATCTATTTATCTATCTATCTATCTAGTTATCCATCTATCTATCTATTTATCTCTCCAGCCAGTCAGCCATTGGTCCATCTGTCTGTTTGTTTGTTCTCTTAGGAAATAATAATGGTATACTTGTTGTTTCTGAAATGTGTATGTACAGAGAGTTGTGTAAATGGTTATTGTTTGAATATATTTGTTCAAGTATTTTGGAAAACACTTTGCTTTCATCACTGTCTGGTGGCACCTACACGTGCTGAAAAAATCTAATTATTTGTGATTAGTGTACATCAGTTCAACTGGTTTTCAAACTGTGAACATCTCATCATCTTTTAGGTCTTATTATATTCATAAATCTCATCCTGCATGTTTACCCAATTTTTAGATAATTGTAGTAGTTTTTTTGATTAAGAAGCTTGCTTCCCAACTATGTGGTCTCAGGTTCAGTTCCATTGCATGGTATCTTAGGAGAGTATGTGGCTCATCGTGTATATATCATTGTCATCATCATCATTTATCATCCATTGTCCATGTTGGTATGGTTTGGACGGTATGACCAGGGCTGGTAAGCTGAGGGACTGCACCAGACTCCAGTCTGATTTGGCATGGTTTCTACTGCTGGATGCCCTTCCTACCACTAGCCACTTTGACAGTGTAATGAGTGCTTTTACATGCCACCAGCATGGGTACTAGTTGCATGACACCACTATTTGTCACAACTAATATATATATAATAGGTACAGCCATGGTTGTGTGGTAAGAAGCTTGCTTCTGGGTTCAGCCCCACTGCATGGTACCTTGGACAAGTGTCTTCTAGTACAGCCTTGGGCTGACAAAAGCCTTATGAGTGTATTTAGTAGAAAGATTCCTGGACTGACCAGCACATTGTGTTCTTGATCAAAACACTTCATTTCATGTTGCTCTGCAATCATTTCAACATCTGATGTGTGGCACACTTGTGCCACCTGTACAGGCAATGTCAATTTGATGGAAGGAGTGAGCTGATGTACAACAAATACATTTGATCACTATAGACGAATTATGATATTTGTGCAAACCGAACACTCATATCATCATCGTCATCATCATTTAACATCTGTTTTCCATGCTTGCATGGGTTGGACGGTTTGACAGGAGCTGGCCAGTTGAAGAGCTGCCTGGGCTCCATGTCTGTTTTGGCATGGTTTCTATGCTGGATGCCCTTCATAACACCAACCACTTACAGTGTGTACTGGCTACTTTTACACAACACTGACATGGGTGCATTTACATGGCATCGGCACCTATGAGCTTGCAAGGTTAAGAAAAATACTCAGCTGGAAAGCGATGCTGGCAACAACCTCTATGAAAGCACAACCATGCTTTTACTTGGCTTGATGTATCTTTTCATGCACAGTAAACTACCAGGAGTCATAATTCCCTGTCATCCCCCATGTGAATTCCAATGTCTGTAGAAAGTGAAATCGTGATGGCACCTGTACCAGTGGAGCGCTAAAAGCATGATCGTTGCCAGAGCAGCTGTCTGGCTTCTGTGCCAGTGGCAATAAATAGCACCATTTGAGCATGATCGTTATCAACGTCGCCCTCCTGGCACTTGTGCCGTTGGCACGTGAAAAGACATTCGAACGAGATCATTGCCAGTGCCCCTGGACTGGCTCCTGAGCAGGTGGCAATACACCATTCTGAGTGTGGCCATTGTCAGTACCATCTGACTGACCTTCGTACCGGTGGCATGTAAAAGCACCCACATCACTCTCTGAGTGGTTGGCGTTAGGAAGGGCATCCAGCTGTAGAAACTCTGCCAAATCAGATTGGAGCCTGGTGTAACCACCTGGTTCACCAGTCCTCAGTCAAATCGTCCAACCCATGCTAGCATGGAAAGTGGACGTTAAACGATGATGATAATGATGATGTAGATCATATATATAGTAGATCATATAATTAGCTGAATGAACTGACCCCGGTACTTTTTATTTTTAAGCCTGAAACTTATTCTATCAGTCTCTTTTGTCGAACTACGAAGTTATAAGAATGTACTAAACACACCAACACCAGTTGTCAAGCAGTGGAGGTGGGAACAAACACAGACACAAAATCACGCACAGATTTGTATATGGTGTGTTTACATTCTTATAACTTAGTAGTTTGGCAAAAGAGATTGATAGAATCAATATCAAGCTTTAAAAAGTGCTGGGGTTGATTCATTCAACTAAAAGTTCTTCAATGCAGTGCCCCAGCATGGCCGCAGTCTAATGACTGAAACAAGTAAAAGAAGAAAAGAATGATGTGTGTGTGTGTATGTGTGTGGATATCACATGACTGTTGTATGCAAGCAAGTCTTCCAGTCGTCCATGAAAAACATGTCTTTCCATGTGAAATTATTACCTTGCTTGGAAACAGGTGAGGATTGGTGACAGGAAGGGCATCCAGCTTTAGAAAAATATGCCTCAGCAAATTCCATTGAGCCATACAAGCATAGTGGAATATTGGTCATTAAATTATGCTGATGGATATGAGATCTGAATATGATTTAGCTGTTATCTCTAGCAAAGTAAGCAGCCTCTTAGTGGCTCCTTTGTTGATACTTCACAGCAGTTGTTTATGATAAGTGCAAGTCATACTAAATATCTCTCGACAGAAATACTGAGTCAGAACTTCGCTCTTTGCAAAATAATTTACACCATTTACGCTGCTATTTATCTTTTCATTAAATACTTACCTCAGACTTCACACCTTTATATCATGTTGGTGATGTTTATAAGTTGACTAAATTGATTTATGAAAGTTACGAAACATACTCCATATTTATTTTCTTATCACAGCTTTGGCATCTTTTGAAGTAGAGTTTATCATATTTGGGATTTCTTGCATTCCTGCAATTATTCCTTGTCTGGGAATATAGAATAGCATTAAGATAACATGGCAGAAGAATGAAAGGCAACAGATTGCATGTTCATGTGTGTGTATGCACGTGAGAGCATGTGTGTTTATATGTGGTGTGATGGTGTGAGAGCATAGTATAAGTGAAATTGTGTGTGTGTATGTGTGTGTGTGTGTATGTATGAGTGTATGTGTGTGATGATAAGTTACTTGCAAGATTTTTATAGGGATTCATTGTACAGTGTGTATGTGTGTGTGCATATATATGTGTGCGTGTTTATATATGTATACATATATATATATATATATATATATATATATATATATATATATACACACACACACACACCTACATTCATACATAATCTTAAATATATATTTACATATGCATATGTCAATGTACCTCTTTGTGTGTGTGTGTGTGTGTGTGTGTGTTGGTGTGTCTGTCCATCATTCCGGTAGTAATGTTTCTCCAGAACCAATATAGGTTAACTTTATTGATAATATGTAATATGCGAAATATAAAAAAGGAATATATGTGTCATGTTAAAATTTTGCTATTTTTATATATACTTTCATGCAGGCACAAAAACACTCATCTATATACACATAGTTACATGTGCACACACATGCATGTCTACTCATATGCATATGAATATTCCATTTTTATAAACGTATACAAGTATATATTTGTGTAGAGAAACATATAACTGTTATGTGTATGTGTGTGTGTGTATGTATATATATATATATATATATATATATATATATATATATATATATATATACATACATATATATATATATACAAATATATATATATATATATATATATATATATATATATATATATATATATATATATATATATATATATATATATATATGTATATATATATATATGTACATAAGTAGCTACATTTTTACAATGACTTATATTCATGTGTTATTCTTTATAATTTGTATTTTGTATTGCAATTATTAAATAATGGCTCCATTGATTACAGGTTTCCAAGATGTCAATCACTGGTCAATGGTTCATTGCATTTCTGATGATGAGAATGACAAGGGGATATCTGTGTAACTAGGGGCAGAGTATGTATCACAAGGAGCTGCATTAGAAATACATTCTTTTTCCATGTCTTTTGCTAATGTCTACTTACATCTGTTACTGATACACTGATATACCTTGAAAAATGCATACAGAAAGGACATGCATACATATTAGGTATGACTGTGTCATTGAGAAGTCCACTTCATAATCACATGGTTTCAAGTTCCATCACACTGTAAGGTACCTTATATATATATATATATATATATATATATATATATATATATATATATATATATATATATATATATATATATATATATATATATATATAGCCTTATACAGAAATGTTGACATAGGAATAAACTTCAATAATAATGGATATTAGCGTCAAAACTCTTATTTAAATTTTTGATATATAACCAAGGAGATTGATCCATAAGGAGTCTACTTTAGACCTTTGGGGAGAAATCTCTTGCTATTTTGGTAGCGATTACATGCTTATCTCATCAACACATTGTGGAGATATCATCATATGAACATATATATATATATATATATATGTATAACTATGGAAGACTAGAGGGATTATTATTTGTATGGACTTAAAGATTGGTCGCTATTTAGTATATAATTTAGTTATTGTAGGTTTACTATTAATGCTGATACAGACGTACATATATTTATGTGTTTCTTGTTGTAGTTTAATTTTAAAGTTAGTGTTTAATCCTGCCTATATTTGGTTGAATACTGTTGTACATAGGGTAAATGTGTTTGAAAGTTGTGTGTTTTGTTTTTTGGTATGTTTGTTCCCAAACAGCACTTCTTTTAGTGCTGTTGATACTGCTGGATTGAATAGTACTGCCCAGGTGTCAAAACCATAATGATATCCGTGCAGCAGCTGATGATGGAGGTATGCTGGAGTGTTGGCATGGCTGTTTTTGTATATGTGGAATAGTGATATAACACATCCGTTTAATACATACTTATGCTAACTGTGGAAGGAGCCTGTGGAAGGAGTATACCCAAGAAGACATGAGATGAGGTGGTGAAGCGTGATCTTCAAATGTTAGGCCTCATGGAAGCGATGACTAGTGACAGAGGCCGTTGATGATATGCTGTCTTGGGAAGACTCATTAAACCAAGTGAAATTGTAGTCATGACCATTGCTGGTGTCATGTAAACAGGACCCATGAGATTGTAATTGTGGTCGTTGCTGGTAGCATGATCTTGAAAATGATCTTCAAATGTTGAGCCCCAGGAATGCGATGACAAGTGACCGAGACCTTGGTCATATGCTGTGCTTGAGAAAACTCGTCAAGCGAAGTGAAACCATAGTCGTGGCTGTTGCCTATGTCATATAAATGGCACCCATGCTATTGGCACATAAATTGCACCTATTACACTCTTGGAGTGGTTGGTGTTAGGAAGGGCATCCAGCTGTAGAAACCATGCCAAATCTGACTGGAACCTGATATAGCTCTCTGGCTTACCAGTCAAACCATCTAAACCATTCCAGCATGGAAAACGGACATAAATTGATGATGATGATATATATTTAAGTGCTACTGAAGAGGCGAATTAACAAAATTATATAATGCTTCAACAAGCAATTGCGTATTCCTTACAGTAATTTGTTGAAACAGGTGTATGTTTTGTAATGCATAAAATACCATATATGTTTTCTGTTTTTTGTTTATAGAAAGTATATCCTTCTCTTCTCTTGGCTTGGCTTTGCAAGCGAAAATTTACAGCAAAAAGCCTTGTACCTCTTCTTTGCTGCTCTTCTATTAGAGTGACCAGAGGAGAGTTAAGTATACAGTGTGATTTAAGGAAGTCAGTAATCCTCCATCTTGGCAATGCGTGTTGCCCAGCATAGCTGTGTTAACAGCTGAGTTGCTTTGATGCTTCTGACCTTCACCTGCTCTACAACCTTGATGTTCAGGACAAAGTCACTTGAGTTGACGTTGAGGGTGATGCAAAGGCAGCACTGATGGAATTGCTCAAGGAATTGTAAGTGGAAAATGATTCTGAGCTGTACAAAGGGTGTGGTTTGAACAACAGCTCTGTACACACTGATCATGATCTGTTTTTTCAGATGGTTATTGTTCCAGCCTTTTTTGTATGATGTAGTGAATGCACTATTTGCCTTGACTAGTTTGTTATTGACTTCTTTCTCAATTTTGGCATCTGATGAGTAGGCGTACTCTAGGTAGGTGAACTGTTTGACTCTCTTTAGTCCAGTCTTCCTGATGGTGTTGTGAGGTGGGTAATATTCTTGCTGTGGTGTGGATTGATGGAAGATTTTTGTTTTCTTTAAACTAACTTCTAAGCCAAAGTGCCTGGCAAAGCAAGAGGTAATGCATTGCAGGCCTGTCTCTGTGTGGGAAGTTAGGGCAGCAGTATCTGGCTATTTGCAACATGAGTGACTGAAAAGTCACTGTTATTCTATATATATCATTGGCAGTGATATTTGGCTGGTATGTGACAAGCAGATGCCTACCACTGAAGAAGTGCAGTATGCTAAAATCACATGATCAGACAGTTCTGGCACTCACACCAGATGATTCTCATCTGTTAACGTAATATGTCTGTGCTCTTAGCACCATACATCCATATGAGAAGATCTCTCAGGGTGAGTGATACAGTAGTTGGTATTCTAATAATACATCTTCGTTAAATAAGAGATAAAAATTGCCACGCACGCACGCACGCACGCACACACACACACACACACACACACACACACACACACACACACATGAAAGGATTTTTTTTAGTTACCTTCTACCAAATCTACTCATAAAGCTTTAGTTGGACCAAGGCTACAGTAGAAGACATTTGTCAATGGTGCTGCCATGCAGTGGAACTGAACCTAAAACTACAATGTTTTGAGGTGAGTTTCTTAACTACACAGTCATGCTTGCATCTTGTAAAATCTGAAAGGAATTAACTAAAGCACCAAAATATCAGATGATACAGAAATTCTACAAATCCATAACACACTACACACTCATCCTTATAAAAATAAGAAGGAAAAAAAAACTAAATAAATAAAACACACACACACACACACATATACCAAGCCAAATTACCCTGTAACCCCCCCCCCCCAAAAAAAAATGTACTTCAATAGCCAAATAGTTTCTATTGATATCCAGACACACAGTAATGAATTCTATTGATTGATCTTTTGACTGTCTTTATAGCTATCAATCATTGTATTGTATTTGATATTATCCAAATAGATACTGCTGCTTGTGGTTTTGTTTGCAATTGGTTTCATTTCTTTTCAATGTTTTCATTCTTTTTCTTAAAACCCTTTTAATACCAACCTGCCTGTGACTGCCTGGTTCTTTAATACAACCTTCTTGTTTTAAAGCAATCTAAATTAAAGCCTTCCATTGAGATTTCATGTCAATTATGTCTCAAACATCAGCTTAATTATGACTAAGTTATTTTATGAAATTCTTCATTATCGAAATTTATTTAAACAAATAGAATATATTACTTCATGAATTTTGTAACAAAAGTGTGAAAGAAGGATCTAGAATCAGATGTTCTTTTCTCTGAATCCTTGCTGCTCAAACGCAGTATGGCTCAAGATATGTAGAATTTCTAAGCTTTCTACTATAGGTTTTTGCAGTCGTTTTCATATGTTTGTCATTCAATTTAATAATCAGGTCATTCAAAGTTGCGCAAAAATTATCGCCATGAAGTTAGATATTCAAATTCATTTTTCAATCATTCAGTTTTGCACTTTGGTCAAATAATGTAGCATCTACATCATTCAAATTAAAATGCCCGCCGGGATCATTCAAGTGAGTCAGAATGTAAGGTAGTGTCTTTTTAAGCCCATGTCTTTTCTATATTTTCTTTTATTTTTGCATAAATACATGTATTTATTATTAAAGACATCATGAAATCGCATTCCAGTCTTTTCAATATTTTTAAAGAAACTCACAATTACAACAGTTGCTCATTTTCTTTGATTTTGAATACATTATGTTGTGATATGTGTTCTTCCTTTACATAATATGTCTTGTTGGGAAAAGTATATATTTCTTTGATTTTGCATTCTTTCATTCATTGAGGAAAGGGTGCTATGCACACTAAAATAATAATTGATTTACATTTTTGATAAGGAGAGTTTGTTTCTAGGAGTTAGGTCTGGGTGTCTCTATACCAACAAACACAATTTTCTGGAGTGATAGCGTTGATGTTACACTTTGCAACCTGTTGTATGATATGTGCTTGCCATTCTTCCATGGTCTTGTCAGCTTCTTCTGCAGCTGCCCAGTTGCCAACCTTTTGCTACAACTCATTTCGAGTGAGGTCCCACTTGACAGCCGCCTTAAAGGCAGAATGTACCAAGAAACAGCAAGTAGGGAGGCAGGAGTTTCAGATGGAACGTAGGTTGGTGTCAGCTGGGAGCTCAGCACAAATGTGTGACCACGCGCTGTCATAGATCAAGTAGATGAATTCAACCACTGGGAACATGTTGGCACATGCTCCAACTGTTTCCGCCAAGAACTCCTCGAAAGAGTTTCATGTAATTGTATTGTTCACAACAGAGTGGTGAACCAGGCCAATTTCTCCCGACACCATGAAAGTAACATTGCAATTTTTCCCAAGCTGATGGTTGACAAGGAACGCCTCAAGGGGCTCATCCAAAAGACCACCTGGTCCAAATGTTGTACCCACATTCATCAATGAACACACAATGGTCAATGACTCCCTCTTCTATGAACCTATGTGCATACTCATAATGCTTTTCCAGAGTTTTTGGGGCATTTCCTGCATCTGGGACGTTTTTGGATAACTTCATAGTTATCAACATCCCATCTAGAGCCCATGAGATTGCAGACATGGAAACAGGTAGCTTTCTGGGAAATATTGCCTCTAAGTTCCTCTTCATCGGTTGAAGGGTTGCGAGTGGTTTGGCATTAATAATCACCTGAAGCCTGGCTCACATTTCCTCACCAAACTTAACATGGTGGGCACCTCTTCTAGACTACTTGTGACACCCCCCAGACTGTAAGTAGGTCACTACTATGAACTGGGCAGTACTTCTTTTAATAACAAGTGTGTCTGTCAGTTACAGGTAATCAGTTTGATGCCCCTCAAATGTGTCAACCAGCCTTGCCCTATCTTCATCCAATATACACATGTACCTTAAGCGTGGCTCCATGATTACAAGTTGGTGTAAGAGAAAGAGATATAAAATGCAACTGATACCAACCGGTTATGAATGTTGCAATGAAAAAGACTCTCATGAACAGAAGAATCACGTAATTTATTTCTTCCTTGTAGCTTTTACAACATAATAAAATTTGCATGACAAAACATGTCATTTAAATTTGTCATTTTTAGCATTCACTTCTTAGAATGTGAGTAAAAACACACATATAACATTTGTGCTAAATTGAATAAACTTATTCCAAACTTGAATGCTCACATGCGAATTTGAAGGCTTGAAAAGACACTTCCTCACATTCCGACTAATTTGAATGCTCTTGATGGGCATTTTAATTTGAATGATATGAATGCTAAATTCTTTGACCGAAGTGCAAAATTGAATGGTCATAAAACGAATTTGAATGACCAACTTCATGGTGCTAATTTTTTTCATAACTTTAAATGACCTGAATATCAAACTGAATGACAAACGTATGCAAATGACTGCAAAAACCTATATTGTTGCAAATTAGTATAGAATGCATTATGGCTGGTTCAGTTTGTGTTGGCCCTTTTTAAGCAAAGCTAGAATCAAATATGTTCTGGTTGTTACCAGCTCATCTTTTATTCAGATGCAATATATCAAGAATTGCATTATTTAGTATAACTTTTTTTTTTTTAAATGGTAAGGTGTGATTTGAAGTGAGATTTGACAATTAAACATACATCACATACACACACACACAACACACACACACACACACACACACACACACACACACACACACACACACACACACACACACACACACACACACGACTATTGTCATCTTTTTAATGTTCACTTTTCCATGCCTGCAAGGAATTTGTCAAAGCAGATTTTCTATGGTTGGATGTCTTTCTTGTCACCAAATCTTACTTGTTTCCAAGCATGGTAATATCTTCTCATGGTTGGACGTTTTCCATGGGAGACTGTAAATGGAAAACATGGCCTGCCTGATGATGATGATGATGCTTGTTTACAACTGTGATTTCAAAACAAGGCTAAACACACATTCATGTTTTTTTTTTAATAGGCTTAAGTTTGCTAAGACACAAGAGAGTACCCCATCTTTTGCAGACCATCTGAAACTGGTGAGTTTAGTATACTTCATGTGTAGCATGAACATTTGAAAGTTGATGTCTCTGGATAAAATAATGGCAAAGAATGATTCCAGAAGCTTTTTAGTTTTGAGGAAAAAAGATTGGGTAAAATTGTGATGCAATATAAAACCAGATCTTATAAAGCTGAAAATTTATAATCTCAAATATTCAGTCTGGTTTTGTACTAGTTCTGTCATTTTGGTAAAATGATTATGTTAAGTTTACTTTTGATACTGAAATGTTTCAGTGTCCTTGATAATCTTTATATATCTCGTCTTCTTCACATGAAAAGATGCCTCATTATGATGATCCATGCCATCATAACAAACACAAGACTGACCTGCTAGAAACATCCGCAAAACCTCCTTCAATTGTCTTAGTAAAAGAAAGCATTGTACAGGCACAGGAGTGGCTGTGTGGTAAGTAGCTTGCTTACCAACCACATGGTTCCGGGTTCATTCCCACTGCGTCCACCTTGGGCAAGTGTCTTCTACTATAGCCTCGGGCCGACCAAAGCCTTGTGAGTGTATTTGGTAGACGGAAACTGAAAGAAGTCCGTTGTATATATATGTATATGTATATATATATGTGTGTGTTTTTGTGTCTATGTTTGTTCCCCCAACATCGGTTGACAACCTATGCTGGTGTGTTTACCTCCCCATAACTTAGCCATTCGGCAAAAGAGACCGATAGAATAAGTCCTGGGGTCGATTTGCTCGACTAAAGGCAGTGCTCCAGCATGGCCACAGTCAAATTACTGAAACAAGTAAAAGAGTAAAAGAGTCGTTTTTGATACACAAACAGATAAGGTGGTCACTGCTGGACATCTATGATCATATAGGTCTGTTCATTTAGAATTTACTAGGGGACTAAACAACAATGACAACAACAATGATGACAATGATAACCACAACATCAGCAACAACAAGCACAGTGAGAAATGCCTTGCTGTAGAGCATCCAGTAAACACTGAAGTAAACTCGAAAATCTCCTGCTGCTTAGTTTATTCAATGTGTTGAAATGCCAAACCAATTTGCTATTCATTAACTTGCACTAGCTCCAAAGAACAATCCTACCAATTTAGAATTTCTTGGATACAAGCTGGATTATAGTTTCTTGTATTTTCAGTATGTAATTATGTAGCTCTACCTTATCTTTTGCTATTAAATATATAAATGCATCTAAATAAAGTAAAGAAAAATCAGAGGCCGTCACTGTATTTTATCAAATTTGTTTCTTAAGATTGATTAAATGTTTACACTGGAACTTTAGAAATAATAATTTTGCAGCAAAGAAAAAAAAAAAGATAAATAAATTAGACTGTGGAGGATGAGGATAATGATATTGTGGATGAAGAGAGATGAGGAAAGCTCCTGTGACCTTTGCATCTTCCTTACCAAACTGTTGAAGTCAATGTGGTTGATGTTCGGAGTGAACTTCTGAAGATCATCATCATCATCATCATCATCGTCGTCGTCATCATCATCATCATCATCATCATCATCGTCGTCGTCGTCGTTGTCGTCGTCATCGTCGTAATCATCATCATCATCATCATCATCATCTTCATCATCATCATCATCTTCATCTCATCATCATTGTTTTTAACGTTCATTTTTTCACTCTTGCATAGGTCGGATGGAATTTGTTGAGACTGATCTTCTATGGTTGGATGCCCTTCCTGTCACAAACCCTCATCTGCTTCCAAGTAAAGCATAGTAATTTTCCCCCATTACCAGATTTATTTTTCACAAAATATTGGAAACAAAGGACACTTCTTGCATGACTGTGATACTTGTTTACAACCATCATGTGATGTCAAGGCAAGGAAACAGTATCACACACACACACACACACACACACACACACACACACATGATGGACCTCTTTCAGTTTCTCTCTACCAAATCCACTCATAAAGTATTGGTCAGCCTAGGGCTAACCAAGATGCCATGCAGTGGAACTGAACCTGAAACCACAGACTCGGGAAGCAAACTTCTTACTACACAGCCATACCTATACCATTCTTGCACCTTGATGTCTATAGGAAAATGGTTAAATGTGAGGAAATTGAGAGGATTGCAGATATGTGGAGGAAGGATTGAAAAAAGTGTTTAGTATAGAATCTGGTGACGGAAGCACAGTATTATAACAAGAAACTGAGAAGCAAACGTACATAAGGGGCTTTGATAGAGGTGCTACATGACCATTGCATTGCATACCCTCCTAGACAGGTTAGATTCATGTAGTTGATGTTCAGCTCTAGCATTTGTAGGTTCACATCATCATTTAATGATTTAATGTGTGTTTTCTATGCTGGCATGAACTGGATGGTTTGTCAGGAGCTGGTGAGTCAGAGAACTGTACCAAGTTCCAATGTCTGCTTTGGCATGGTTTCTATGATTGCAGAAACCATTTTACAAAGTGTATTCGGATTTTTATGTTGCAGTGTCATCACCAAGTAACTCACAAGGCAACCCCACCCCTCAACTGAGGGTGAGTAATGTTGGGGGAGGTAGTTTTATATCTAGTGGTAGCAGGTTAAAGTATGGTAGGGAGACAGACACAAGTGTCTTGATGTAGGGGAAAGATATGCTGTAAAACCATGCAGTCTACCTTTTACTAGAGGTAGACTGCATGATGTATGTGTGTAAACAGCCATGCTACATAGCAGTGAAACATGGGTTGTGACAACTGAGGACATGCGTAAGCTTGCAAGGAATGAAGCTAGTATGCTCCGCTGGATGTGTAATATCAGTGTGCATATATGACAGAGTGTAAGTGCCCTGAGAGAAAAGTTGGATTTAAGAAGCATCAGATGTGGTGTGCAAGAGAGACAACTGCACTGGTATGGTCATGTGTTGTGTATGGATGGGGAAAGCAGTGTGAAAAGTGTCACACCCTAGCATCAGAGGGAACCTGTGGAAGAGGTAGACCTATGAAGATCTGGGATGAGGTGATGAAGCACAACCTTCAAACGTTGGGCTTCATGGAAGCGATGCCAAGTGAGCAAGACCTTTGGAGATAAGCTGTGCGTGAGAAGACCTGGCAAACCATGTGAGACAGTAACTGTGGCCTATGTCAGTGCAGCATAACCAGCCCATTTAAAAGTACCCTTCAATCATTGGGCAATAAACTGAGCTTGCGAAGACCTGTTGAGGCAAGTGATGTCATTATCATGGCTGATGACAGTACCATCTGATTGGCACCTGTGCCAGTGACATGTAAAAAGCACCATTTGAGCGTGGTTGATGCCAGTGCTGCCTGACTGGTCCCATGCTGGTGGCATGTAAAAAGCACCATTCCAGTGCGATCGTTGCCAGTGCTGCTTGACTTGCTCCTGTGCTGGTGGCACATAAAAAGCACCATTTGAATGTGGTTGATGCCAGTGCCGCCTGACTGGTCTTGTACTGACGGCATGTAAAAAGTACCATTCAAGTATGGTTGATACCAGTACTGCCTGACTGGCCCTCATGCTAGTGGCACATAAAAAGCACCCACTACACTCTCAGAATGGTTGATGTTAGGAAGGACATCCAGCTGTAGACACTTTGCCAGATCAGACTGGAGCCTGGTGCAGCCATCTTGCTTGCCAGCTCTCAGTCAAACTGTCCAACCCATGTCAACATGGAAAGTGGATGGTAAATGACAACGATGATGATGATACACACACACACACACACACACACACACACACACATATCTATATACATATATACATACATATATATATACATACATACATATTGTATCCCTGGGTGACTCTACAGCTTCCAAGACTACAATTGTGTTCGTCTTGGCTTACGAAAAATGACTGAATTGTGGGTGTTAAGCCCCTATTAAGGAGTCTTACTAACCACTTAAGAAGTCAAAATTTTAGGAATATTACTTCATTTGTGTCTAATATCTATGGTTAAAATTTCATGAACAGCAAAAATATATGAATTTTCATGGGGGTTATGGCCTCATTTATGCCCCTTCATTTTCAAACATATACTGCATTACATCTGTCCGTATGGATAGAATATAATTTCCAGATTTCATAAACATCCATTCAGTACTTTTGACTTTGTTTTGGATCATAAAAAATGACTAAAATTTGGGAGTTAAGGCTCCATTAAGGGCAGGGTCTTAGAATCCTCACGAGAAGCAGAAACTTTGGGAATACTTCTTGATTTGTGTGAATTACCTATAGTTGAAATTTCATCAACATTGGAAATTTATGAATATATATATGTGTGTGTGTGTGTGTATAGTGAAGGTGCATGGCTCTGTGGTTAGGGCATCGAGCTTACGATCGAGAAGTTGTGAGTTCGAATCCTGGACTGGGCTGCATGTTGTGTTCTTGAGCAAGACACTTTATTTCACGTTGCTCCACTTCACTCTGCTGTAGAAATGAGTTGCGACGTCACTGGTGCCAAGCTGTATCGGCCTTTGTCTTTCCCTTGAATAACACTGGTGGCGTGGAGAGGGGACGCCAGTATGCATGGGCGACTGCTGGTCTTCCATAAACAAACTTGCCCTGACTTGTACCTTGGAGGGCAACTTTCTAAGTGCAAACCCATGGTCAGTCATGACTGAAGGGGGTCTCGGCTCAGTCTCTCACACACACACACACAGACACACACACACACACACACACACACACACACACACACACCATACTGAGGAACCATCTAAAAAGGCTATATTTAAAAAAAAAACGTCTGGTACTCATATTGTTGGTCTCTTTTGTGGAACTGTTATGCTATGGGGACATAAACAAACCAACACCAGTTGTCAAGCTATGTTAAGGGACAAACACAAAGTCACAAATATATATATATATATGTGTACACATAAACTATGTCTATGTAGATATGTATATACAAGTATGCTTGCGTAAATTTTAATACTATGTATTGTTTTGGTGTTATCATGAGGTATACAGTATACTCTTTTACTTGTTTCAGTCATTTGACTGTGGCCATGCTGGAGCACTGCCTTTAGTCAAGCAAATCAACCCCAGGACTTATTCTTTGTAAGCCTAGTATTTATTCTATCGGTCTCTTTTGCCAAACCGCTAAATTACGGGGACATAAACACCAGCATAGGTTGTCAAGCGATGTTGGGGGGTGCCAAATACAGACACACAAACATACATACATACATACATACATATATATATATATATATATATATATATATATATATATATATATATATATATACATATATACAACGGGCTTCTTTCAGTTTCCGTCTACCAAATCCACTCACAAGGGTTTGGTCAGCCCGAGGCTATAGTAGAAGACACTTGCCGAAGGTGCCATGCAGTGGGACTGAACCCGGAACCATGTGGTTGGTAAGCAAGCTACTTACCACACAGCCACTCCTGCGCCTATGTAAAATATCAATGATCTTCTGAGTTACTTTATTTTCCTCGAGGTATCAATCTCTATAAACCAGTGAAGATCAGCCAAAGAAACACATTGCTACATAGTCAACTTCAATATATTCTAGTCTGGTGAAGATTCTGAATGCGAATTCTGGCTAAGTGGAGTGATTGATAGAACTTTTAAAGTTGAGTTGTTTTATCTCTGTCTGATAAAGAATAATATTTGAGTCGTCAAATTTATAAGTTTCAAGGATGGTTTTTCCCTTTAAGATATTAAAATGCCACCAGAAATACAATAAAAGTTATCTGCAAATATCTTTAGTACAATTTCATCATAATTTGACTAAGAATATGCTTATGCATTGTGCTGTTATTTTTAATGCTATAGTGACCAGCCTGTGGTGGTATAGGTATTCAAACTATTTTGGTATTCTATTACAATACCAAAATAGTTTGAACACTACATTTCTCTAGAATTTATTAAAGCTGTTGCTGTACCAAAGTCTAAGTATTTTGGTTCAATATTATTTCATTCTTGGCAATATCACATTAATTCCTCCCACACCATATTTCAACTTTAACTGTTGTTAGGCCGTTATGAGGTACACATACTTTTACTGGGCCAGAATGGTGAGAAAATATTGGGAAAATGCATTTGGTATAGATCTCTCAATTTATCCATCTCTTACTTGTTTCAATCATTAGACTGCAGCCATGCTGGGGCAACACCTTGAAGGATTTAGTCAAATAAATTGACACCCAGTACTTTTTGTTTTTCAAGTTTGGCACTTATTCTATCGGTCTCTTTTTGCCAAACTGCTAAGTTATGAGAACATAAACAAAGCAACACTGGTTGCCAAGTGGTGGTGGGGACAATCATAAGCACACATATGCACATGTGCACATGCACACACATATCATCATCATCATCATCATTTAATGTCTGTTCTCCACATGTTGAGTTCTTTCAATTTCTGTCTACTAAATCCACTCACAAGCTTTGGTCAGCCCAAGGCTCTAGTAGAAGGTACTTGCCCAAGGTACCACACAATGGGACTAAATCCAGAACCATGTGACTGGGAAGCAAACTTCAAATTACACAGCCACATCTGCACCAGTTTTCCTAATGTACCTTAAACAAGACATATTCACTGGTTATGGCCAAGCTGGGATGCCACCTCCAAGGACATATTTACCAATTATACTGACTATTCTCCTTCCCAATTCTTGTTGTATCAACTGGGACTTATTTTATCCACTTGAGAAAGATGATTTAGCAGTTTAGGTCTGCATGGGATTTGAACTCAGAACATAAATGTTGTAACTAAATTCCTCGAAGTCTTTAATTCTATAAATTATCGTTTCTGCTATCTGTCTACCTTAATTAAATCCTTTTTTTTTTCATATTACTGTTTCTTTTTCTTTTAATTACCATCTACCTGTGCAACTATAAAATATAATGTAGACATCAAATATTTTCATATGATGACAGGCTATAGAGACAAGCACAAAATGTGTGTTCATAGGAGTATAACCTTCTGATGAGAAAAACAAAATGTACCGATAGGAAATTAGATTACATGGAATATATTTTCTTCGTTTTCTCCAAGTGCCAGAATTGGAATCCTGTCATGTCTGCTTGAATGCCCTATCTTGTAATAACAATGAAGGACAGGTTATAAATCAAAATGTGACTTTCACACTTCCTGTTAGCTATCAAAGCAACAGTAAGATAGAAAGTTATGAAAATTGAAGCTGGCCTTCCGACATTATGCCAATGTCCAGAACATTCTACTGCATTCTACCATCATCCATTCTGCCTGTTAATCGTCGCTAACCATAGCCAAATATATCATTAAAGAGCACTGAGTATAAACGAGAATATCATATTGCTAATATCATAGAATAGAACACTACATTTTTTTATATGTATTTATATACTGCCACTTGATATGTGTGTATGCATGTGTATGTGAGTAAGAATGTAAGTGTATATGTGTGCAAATACAAGCATACATCATACATAGACACGTATTTCCATACATTCTCTCTCACACTCACTGCTACAAATACACACATCTAAACCATAGTAGTAAGACAGAAGTTGAAGAGCATGGTGAAGTTTGGATTGATAGATTGTGCAGAAAGAGAAAAATTTAAAGGAAGAGATAACATATATCAAAGGTGAGAGCAGCGAATTCCCAAAATTCTTCAGAATTAACATTTCAAGAATATTCCAAGGAAGAATGATTGGTAATAGTATTCATGGAGTTTTGAGATTATGTTGATGTGGTTACCATAGTAAAGGTTCCATATTTCAATGTGAGTCAAAGTGGCAGAATTGCTTTATCTTAGATGAACTTGGGATTTGAACCTTCTGGGAAGAACTGTATTGTGGATAAGTTTGGGAGAGCAGTTTGCATTCTACTCAGAATAGGGGTCTTCACTGGAATCAGTATCGGCACCAACATCACCATAGTCATCATCATCATCATTTTTTGTTTAGTACCAGGTCAATTAGACCGAGCTGATCTATGGTCAAAAGAGTTATGACCATAACTGTCTCATTTTCAGTAGCATCACGTATTTTATTAACAATCAGCAGAAGTTACAAAATGACTCAAGGGCCAAGGGTTTCATGTGTTGGCATTTACCTAGGACTAAGTTATCTCATTTGTCCTCCATTTGCTATGTTTCTTAGATAATAAGTATCTAGTTTGAGGAAAATATAGCTGGCTGCTATTTCTAGCTGGTCAGGTGATTAAGTAGAGGCTCCCGTCTGTGCCCAATTGAACATTTGGTTGTTGCTGTTGCTGTTGTTGTTTAGCCCCCAGGCCAACTTTGACTGATCACAATTACAAGGAAAGACTTTCCAGTTATGACAATTGCATTTTCTTTTTCAAACACATAATCTTGACTGCATTAACTAATGTCATCATCATCATTTTGGGGTTGGACAAAATTTTGTTGAGGCTGATTTTCTACAGCTGGATGCCCTTCCTGTTGCTAACCCTCACCAGTTTCAAAGTAAAGTAACATTTCCCTGTAATCAGACATGTTTTCATAGAAGATTTGGAATGAAGGACACAGTTTGAATGATGGCGACATTTGTATACAACAACCAAGGCAATGACACACACACACACACACACACACATATATTCATATATAAAATGTACGAGGCATTTTTTGTCAGATGACTGAAACTAAGAGGTATGTACTCTGAGTATATACTTGGTTTGGTACACCCCTAAAATTCCAATATAAACTGCAGTTGAATATGTGATTTTGAAATTGCCTTTCTAAAGCAGCTAGAAATGGCTTCCCCTTGAGCAGGTGTGTATAGATTAAAAGAGAAATGAAGAAGATAACAATTTGGTAACATTTGACAAGGTCATTTAATTTAGCTATATAATATGATATAATGCAATACAAAGGTGTATATAGAGATTATATACACCTTTGTATTGTATTATATCATATCATTATATAGGTAAATTAAATGTCCTTGTCAAGTCTTACTAAATTGCTTGCCTCTTCATTTTTGTTTTAATCTATATTCATATGTACATGTATGTATGTATATATATATATATATATATATATATATATATATATATATATATATATATATATATATATATATATATATATATATATATATATATATATATACATGCACATATATATATATCTATATATATATATATATACTACACTCTCGGAGTGGTTGGCGTTAGGAAGGGTATCCAGCTGTAGAAACTCTGCCAAATCAGATTGGAGCTTGGTGTAGCCATCTGGTTTCACCAGTCCTCAGTCAAATCGTCCAACCCATGCTAGCATGAAAAGCGGATGCTAAACGATGATGATGATGATGATATATATATATATATATATATATATATATATGACAAGTTTCTTTTAGTTTTTAAATAATAATAATGAAATTATTGTGTATAGTGCTCAGGTGCACTACAACATAAATCCCTTCACAAGGCTTTGGCCAGTATGGGGTTATAGTAGAAGTCACCTGCTGAATGTACCATGCTGTGGGAATGAACCTGGAACCATGTGATTGGGAAGCAGACTTCTTACCACACAGCCACATCTTGTTTTAGTTTGTAATATTGGTTTTAAATTTTGGCACAAGGCCAGCAACTTCAGGGAAGGGGTGAGTTAATTACCCTGACACTCCACTCCCCCACCAATGATCAGCTGGTATTTATTTTATCAGCCCTGAAAGGACAAAAGGCAAAGTTGACCTCAGTGGAATTTGAGCTCAGAACATAAGACAGATGAAATACTGCTAAGCATTTTGCCTGGCATGTCAACGATTCTGCCAAATTCTCACCTTTTTTTAGTTTGTATTATTTTTATAAGAGTGAGAGCAGTAAGCTGGCAGAATCGTCAGCATACCAAGAAAAATGCCTTGCAGCATTTCATCCATCTTTACACTATGAATTCAATTTCCACTGAGGTTCACCTTATCTTTCGTCCTTTCAGGGTCGATAAACTAAGTACAAGTTGAACACTGGGGTTCAATGTAATTGACTTATCCCCTTCCCTGAAATTTCTGGCCTTGTGCCAAAATTTGAAATCAATATTATTATTATAGGCGCAGAAGTGGCTGTGTGGTAAGTAGCTTGCTTACCAACCACATGGTTCTGGGTTCAGTCCCACTGCATGGTACCTTGGGCAAGTGTCTTCTACTATAGCCTCGGGCCGACCAAAATCTTGTGAGTAGATTTGGTAGACGGAAACTGAAAGAAGCCCGTCGTATATATGTGTATATATATATATATATATATATATATATATATATATATAAGGTTAAGAAGGGTATTGGATTCAACCAAACCCAAAGATACAGGTAATACCGAGTAAGTGCTGTATACCGGCTAGTTTTGCCCCATTCGTAGTATACTGCTAACTTTGCCATTGTTCTCTTTTCTCTCTTTATACACACACACACACACACATATATATATATATATATATATATATATATATATATATATATATATATATATATATATGTTTGTGTGTCTGTGTTTGTCCCCCCAGCATCGTTTGACAATCGATGCTGGTGTGATTACGTTCCGTAACTTAGTGGTTCGGCAAAAGAGACCGATAGAATAAGTACTAGGCTTACAAAGAATAAGTCCTGGGGTCGATTTGCTCGACTAAAGGCGGTGCTCCAGCATGGCCACAGTCTTATGACTGAAACAAGTAAAAGAGCAAAAGAGATAGTGTTATCATGTGAAATCTATAACCTGCTCACTGATACCTGAGTAGAAATATCTTTGTCTGTCTTCCTGCCTGCCTGTTTACCTTCTCACCCATTTGCACACGTATACATACCCATATCCGTGCATGTGCCTGTGTATCTGTGCACTGAAGCATAAAATTTTAGTTCATCTATAGCAATTTTCGCATTAAGTTTTCCAAAGAAAATCTGCCAACCTTAACAGATAACAGTAAATATAAGAATGGCAAAACAGCTTCAATGATCAAGAATGTTAATTGTTGCATGAAAATTTCATGCTTAGTTGATAAATTCCCTTCAGAAGCTCACATCACAACAGTTTTCTGGGCTGTTGCCTTTATTGATCATGTGACACAGGTTGTGAAAGATGACATTTTTTGTCGTTTTTCTAAAATTCCACATGTTATGTCTTATATTTTGCCTGTCTGTTCATTACCATCTTGATGGCATGTTATTAGAATGGTTTTAATTAGTTGGTCAATGTACAGGGTTGACCAAAAGTCACCTGACAGTAAATCAAAACTCTTTTAATTCCAAGATTAAAACAAAAAATTATTTTATATGGGACTTTGGTAATAAATAGGCAAATGTTGAAAAAAAAAATTTTTTAAATGGTGATTTTAACTCACAGCATTCAATTATTAAACTTTCATAATTGGAATGAATACATAAAAGTGAACATTAAGTATTTATGGAATTTTGATTTAGTGTTCGGTGACTTTGGCCAACCCTGTATATGTGTGCGTGTGTATATAAATATATATGTATGTGTATATATATATGTGTATATATATGTGTGTATATGTGTGTGTGTGTATGTATGTATGTATGTATGTATGCATGCATGCATGCATGCATGTATGTATGTATGTATGTATGTATGTATGTATGTATGTATGTTAAATTCAAATTACGATAAACGTAAACAAACAAACGAAGTTTGCTTTTAGAAGCGTTGAGATGTCTTAGAAAGTTACAGAAGTGATTTTAAATTCTCAAACACAGGATAATGCTAATAATATAGCCTAAACAGGATAAGCTACCCCTATTTTGCAGAAAAAAGTGTAGGCGGCCAGCTATGTATGTATGTATGTATGTATGTATGCATGCATGTATGTATGTATGTATGTATGTATATGTGTATATATTTGTATATATGTGTGTTTA
>NC_142928.1:163708843-163748843 GCF_046866305.1 Octopus bimaculoides
GATGATAGTGAACACAGAGGCATTAGAGATTTTAAAAGTGGCTAGAGCAAAAATACCTTGGGATGCCTATTGAAACCTCGGTAGCATAGCACAAGCATACTTGTAGCAAGCCAAGAGATTTTGATTAATTAGATATGAAATGCAGTGGAGAATGTGTGTGATCTTTAGCAGTAGATATAGACTGATTGTGGTGATACTACAAATGAAATCAGATAAGCTATGAGTGATAAACTGCAATAAAACATGTAGACATGTCCACACCTACACCGTGTCTACTGTTATGTAGTGTCACTGCCAGTAACTTAAATCTAACACAGTTGACAGGTCAATAAACAATAGCAGGAAACAACAAAAGCAACTGCAATGAGAAAACATCAGCAATGAAACTCACACATATACACGTACATAGACACAGACGCAAACACACGGAAGCGCTCCATTGAAAAGATGCAACACCACTAAAATCAAACCCACACATGCACAACACGAATATAATAATCACATATTCACAAATACATACACATACTTGCACATGCAGTCTCTCACCTCCCACCACCATCACTAAGTACATAGTGACCAGGCAGAGTCTGAAATCAGTCACGGAGAAGTCGTTATAAAGGCTGCAGACGTGAATTAAAGACTTTGACAAATGAATCAATTAACAAAGATGTGATCTGCAACAAATACACGTATTTTTATTGGCAGAATAATCCTCCTCAAACCTAACAATAACTGTTTCAACATACGATTTAACATCACGAATCCTGTGAAACAAAAAACGCAAAAAACGTAAAGTACATGTATGCAAGTTTATATATATATATATATATATATATATATATATATACATACATGTCTGAGCAAGTGTGTGCATCTCTCTCTCTCTCTATCTCTCTCTCTCTCTCTCTCTCTCTCTCTCTCTCTCTCTCTCTATCTATCTATCTATCTATATATCGCTATCAATCTGGAGTAATAATCTGTAGTTTTGAAATCAGTAGTTCTTTGACTGCTATTTCTGAATTCTCAGTATGTTGGAGAAGCAGGTTACTGTCAATCCCTATATATTTATGATTATAAATGTTTTTTACCGAAAAAGGTTTTTTCATACTGAGCTACCCGGCAAAATTGTTAATTATTAATTTTATTACTAATTGACGATTCCCTGCCCTGCATATCTATATATATATATATATATATATATATATATATATATATATATATATATATATATATATATATTAATAGTAATAGTAAGAAAACAAAAGAATGAAAGAGACTTCAATATTATGTAAATAGAGGAATTTATCTGTAATATAATATGTGACAATTATTCGGTTGCCATAATAAAACTCTGAGTTTCGGATGTCTGGGTGGAAACCTGCTCCGGCATCTCTTCAGTTATCGAGGCAATCAAAATAATCTATGAAAATAACCATTAAACAAAGGGAAATTACTATGTAACTGACCGTTATTAAGACAAAAGAGATATTAGAATGACCGTTAAATAAGGGAAAAAACTGAAGGGGAGGACATAAAAAATAAAGGAGTAAAAATGCTCATAGCAATCGTGTATGCACGCATGTACATACAAATGCGCGCACGCACACCCACGTGCATCTACCTATATGCATATGCTCACTCACACTCGCATGAAACACACACATATGCACCCACACATACACCAATAGATACACATATATATGCAATCATGCATGTACATGTATACATATCCATACACAGGCACGCACACACACACACATACACGCACACACATGTGCATATACCCATACGCGCACAGTTATATTCTAATACATGTCTAAAAGTACGCACATGCTATATGCTTACTCACACTCGTGTGGAACACATGCATGTACACCCATTATATATGCAACTATACACATGTACATATACGCGTACATATATACATACCCGCACACACACACATGCATGATGTACACATGTATATCCGCACACACGTGCGCACACACACATATGTGAACATACCCATACATGCACATTTATATTCAAATGCATGTCTAAAATACGTGCATGCTATATATGCATATGCTCACTCACACTCGCGTGGAACACTCACATGTACACCCACATATATATGCAACCATACACATGTACATACACATGTACATATATACATACCCGCACACATACACACACACACACACACACGTGCACAAAAAAGTTCATATACATATCTATGTATGCACATGCACAAGAAAAATGCAGAGTGAAAGGTAAAATACAGAAAAAATACAGTAAAAATATATAAAGCAATAAAAATATAAAAATTATCTCTATAAATATGTAAAAAATATGTAAAAGATATATTAAAAAAATATGTAAAAAATATGTATGTGTATGTGCATGTGTGTGTGTGTGTACATGTGTGTGCAGATATACATATGTATACATCGTGCGTGCGTGTACTTGTGTGCAGGTATGTATATATGTACATGTGTATGGTTGCATATATATGTGGGTGTACATACATGTGTTCCACGCAAGTGTGAGTTAGTATATAGCATGTGCATATTTTTTTGTGTATCTGATTATAACTGTGTGTGTATGGGTATGTGCATGTGTGTGTGTGTGTGTATGTGCATGCCTGTGTGTGGATATGTGTACATGTACATGCATGGTTGCATATATATGTGCATCTATTGGCGTATGTGTGTTTCATGCGAGTGTGAGTGAGCATATGCATATAGGCACATGTACGTGGGTGTGTGTGTTGTGCCTGTGTATGTATGTACATGCGTGCATACGCGATTGCTATGAGCATTTTTACTCCTTTATTTTTTACTTCCTCCCCTTTGGTTTTTTTCCCCTTATTCAATGGTCATTCTAATAGCTCTTTTGTCTTAATAACGGTCGATTACATATTAATTTCCCTTTGTTTAATGGTCATTTTCATAGCATATTTTGATTGCCTCGATAACTGAAGAGATGCCGGAGCAGGTTTCCGCCCCGACATCTGAAACTCGGAGTCTTATTATGGCAACCAAATAATTGTCACATATTATATTACAGATATATATATATAGGCGCAGGAGTAGCTGTGTGGTAAGTAGCTTGCTTACCAACCACATGGTGTGTTTATGTTCCCATCACATAGCGGTTTGGCAAAAGAGAGAACGATAGAATAAGTACTAGGCTTACAAAGAATAAGTCCCAGGGTCGATTAGCTAGACCAAATGTGGTGCTCCAGCATGGCTGCAGTCAAAAGAATATATAAAAGTGTCTGTGCGGTGCCATGTAAAAGCACCTGTGCTGTGCCACATAAAAACGCCCATACAGTCCCACATGAAAGTGCTTGTGCAGTGCCACATTAAAAGCACCCAGCACACTCTGTAAAGTGGTTGACATTAGGAGGGGCATCCAGCTGTAGAAACCATACTAAATCAGAATGGAGCCTGGTGCAGCTCCCCAGCATGCCAGCTCTGGTCAAACCATCTAATCCTCGCCAGCATGGAAAACAGACGTTAAGTGATGATGATGTACTGTACTATTTTTAGACTAGTACCCAGGAACTAAGACAATTATTAGTGAACTTTTGTAGTAACTGGAGAAGCAAAAGCCTAACAGAAAACTCTTTTAGAGTTTAACAGCAGGGTATATCAACATAAAAATTCTCTCAGATAATGTAACAAAGAAAATATTAACAACAACAACAGAAGAAAAAAATGTGAGTCTACAGTCATCACATTTCCTATTCTGGACAGAGTCACGATTCAAAACTGTGTAATTTGTTTTCAATATAATGTCATAAAACACACTCCTTCACACTGGTCTGGTAATAAACAGATTTATTCTTGTCATGCAGATACATTAGGAAATGCATTATCCCTTTTTGTGGCAACAAATGCAGCACTATTGATGACACACATTGTGTGACATGCCATCATCTTTCTTATGTTTCTCTAACTACTGTAAAAGTCCATTGAAGATTGCTCACTGTATCCAAAATCCCTGAAATTATGTATGAAACTAATGGCATGAAATTGAACAGTATTAAGTTTATAAATACTCATTACCTGAGAGAAATATATCTCATGGTACAATTAAATAAAAGATACAGTTGACCAATGAGAAGCTATTCTATTGACTCTCATTTGTACCATCATTGAGAAGAAACTGACATTAAGCTCCAAAATGCTGCTGATGATTGAGGATGTTATTTCACAAGAGCATACTTCATTTTCTCTAACTTAATCGGATAATCATTTAAGATAGACACTGAAATTACAAGCACAATGTTAAGTGTACATTACACCTATGTTATATCTGGATCAATGGATACCTTTATAAAAGTAACATATGTATGTAAAATAGCTGGAGAACTTTCATAAAGAAAACCTCTGTACTTCATTCTCCTCATTAATTAATGTAATAATTTGATAAACTTTGAAGTTATTCTCAAGAAAGGTCTTATTAAAGGCGTTACCTCTTTCCACTACCACAACCAGATTAAGACCTGTAGAGTCCCTAAGCACTTAAAAGATTTTGGTGCTTCCATATATATGTAATTCAAAATATAAACAATAATAAACTACAAAATAAATTTTTATTTTTTTCAAAATGAAACAAAAGTAACAATAAGATGGAAAATGATGTTTATTTTTGTTCACTTCCACTTTATATTTGAAAAATTTTCTCCTATTTTTTTTTTATTGCGAAGTCTTTGATTAGATCCTCACTATGATACCATGACCACTTTGGAATTATATTTCCAATCATATAAACCACTTCGAATGTTATTTTAACAAGTTTAAAGTGATTTCTTTTGTGCTGTAAACCATTTACCATTTCTGTGGTGTTGCACTTACCCTGATGCCTTAAGCATGTACTTATCTTGATTAACGGTTAATCCAACACTGTCCACAACACACAAACTTAACCTTAGTTTATAGATTTGCTTTGCATCACCTTCCCGCTATTTGTAAATGCTATCCTGAATACTAAGTATAAAGTCTTGTTATTGTCACCTTTGTTTGTTATGTTACTTGGATTTTGGTGTACTCCAGTCAACTGGTGATCCTTTCATAAATTTTTCTTTGAATGTTTCCCCAGCACAACATAGCCAGTGAAGTTACTAGTTTATTTTAATACAGCAACATACTATCTATTTTCTGAGTATATATGTATACCTCTGTTTTAGCTTACTCCTACCAACTTCAATTTTATAGGTTATTATTCAGCTTAATTGATGTAACATGCTGCTTATATGCATATTTGATGATTTTAATTTTAATCAATGCTGTTGCATCAACCTTTTACTTCTTTTTATATCCCTTATATTTTTTTGTGCATAACTAGTTTTTTTTTATGAAATAGATATTGCAAATAGCAATTATTGTCTTATTACAATCTCCTATTTTTGCATGACTATTTCGCTTATCATTTATATCCCATCTATTTTCATACATGCAATTTTTCTTTAAAGATTGTATTTGCAATCAACCCTAAGCTTGTCTCTGAAAGGTTGCTGAGTGATGAAGTGCAACAAATGGTGCAAGACTAGTGAACAACTTATGTTGGAGTTATCAATATAGCAGTGGCCATGATATTTGAGACAGAAGTCAAGAAAAAAAAAGGTAAAATCAAGGTAAGTCCCCATCAAGAAAATAGGTCTTTGTAAAGAAATGACAGCTGATAAGTCAGATAAAGATAGGAATATCAGTATGTCAATGGCAATTAGAAAAATTAGGGAGTTAGCTGATAAGTTAAGAACAATTGCTGAAAAATTAGATGTTGAAATAAAAGTAGAAGAAATCCTAGATCAAAGGCTTGAAAGGGAAAATATCAGGTCATCCCATAAGCTGAATACATCATTTCCATTACACATATTTAAGTTGAGAGGCACAAGCACTTACACATACATGTACACCCATGACGGAAACTTCTACCTACCAAATTCAATCACAAGGCTTCGGTTGGCCCAAAGCTGTAGCAGAAGACACTTGCCTAAGGTGCCACTAGTTGTCAAGGTAATGGGGTGGAGACAAACACAAATCCCCCCCCCCATTTTTATGAAAAGCTTCCACACAGTTTCTGTCTACCAAGTTCCCTCACAAAGCATTGGTCAGCCCAAGACTATAGCAGAAGACACGTGCCCAAGGTGCCATGTTGGGGGACTAAATTCAAAACCACAAGGTTGAAAAGTGAGCTTCCTAACCACGCAGCCATGCCTGCACCTATTTGCTTGATTTTTCTTTTCAAATTCTATTTATTACTTTTCTGTTATTGTCCATCCTTATTTTGATTTAATCTGAATCAGCATTCTTTCAAAAATGATCTTTCTTATGGCTACAATTACATTCTACACATTTTTTCCCTTGTTCAATATTTCATTCTTCCTCTATTCAATCTCATGGTCAAAATTTTCAGACTCAGGCTTTCTTTCGAATAAATTTGAAGAACTTTCAATCGCTGTATTTATTGCTATTAGAATTTTCAATGTTTTTCTAGTATAGAGTCTTGTTTCTCTCAAAATTATTTACTACACATTTTTCGTACATGTGTCCACAATCAATCTGTCTCTTATAGAATTTGTAAAGTCTACCAATTTCTGAATTTTATTTTTCTGCAACAAAATGGTATTACTCATTCCACTCATTTGATAGAAACTGAAAAAATTTTATATCTCAACATCACAAGAATTCTCTCCCTCAAAATTTGTTACCAATTTTTGTATGACTTCAAAAAATTTACATTTCGCATCATCAAAGCATTAGCCAATTTAAACATTTTTACCACCAGTTCCAGTGATAAAATATTTCAATTTTACATCTTCATTGGTAAATCTATTTTTAATTCAGAATAAGTCTCCATGCTGATCACAAAAATCTTTTGATATGAGAATGCTGGAAACTTTTTTTTCCTATGAAATAACCCAAACTTGCCTAGATATTCCTTCAGCCAATGTAATATCATAATTTCATAATTTTTAAACAAATGACTTCAAAAAAAATATTCTTCTAAAAATTAAAAACTTTTCACCATTTTTTTTTTCCTTTTTTCAAAACCTGTAGCTAATTTTTGTGGAAAAGTTTTCATATCTACCTTTTTTTTCTCAAAGTCTTCAGTGCTACATTTTTCAAGCTAACTTCATCTAGTTCCCACTTTTTTGTTGTGTTTATTTCTTAGTTACAGTACAATCTGGAGTGCAAATAAAATAAAAGCAAATTCTATGATTATTGACAGGAAGATATAATAAAAAATTGTTTTCAAATTTTTCCACAAGGGCAGCCATTTTGGGGGAGAGGATTAGTCGATTACATCAACCCCAGTATTTCACTGGTACTTAATTTATTAGGATATAATAACAAGAATTAAGCAATGAATCTCAGTAATTAGTTGATGTCATTGTACAACATTTCAGCTAAAGAGTGGAACCCTTTGCCAAAATAATCATGTTTTATTATACCAAAAAGTTTGATTGCCAAACACATGGTCTCAAGTTCAGTTATACTGTGTGGCAACTTTGGGCAAAAATCTTCTACTATAGCATCCAGGCAACCAAAGCTTTGTCAGTGAATTTGATAGATGGAAACTGAAAGCCTGTCCATCGTGTGTGTGTGTGTGTGTGTGTGTGTGTGTGTGTGTGTGTGTGTGTGTGTATGTGTGCGTGTGTGTGCGTGTGTGTGTGTGTGTGTGTGTGTGTGTGTGTGTGTGTGTGTGTGCACGTTACTGTCTCCTTGTTGTCGTGTGATGTCATGCAAGCGGTAGTCTTTCATCCTCAATCTTCTATGACAACACATCTGGTCTTGTGGAATATTACCTTTCTTGGAAACAGGCGAGGGTTGGTAACAGGAAGGGCATCTGGCTATAGAAAATCTGCCTCATCAAATTCTGTCTGACCCATGAAAGCATGGAAATGTAGAAGTTAAACTATGATGATTATAAGAGTATATCTTTCCATTCACCCTGCTCAATTTATGTACCAACCCACAAGTGATATCAACTATTGCTACATATTGTAGGGCTAAACAAGTAACTGTCATTAGTTGAACCATGGCTGAGGAGATGAATAATCTCTGAAATATTTCAATGTTATGTAAATTAACTTGTGATAAGTATTCTATAGCTTCCATTTGTGATATATTTGTAGTCTATTCTTCCTGTTATTTTAAAATTCACACACACACATATTCAAATTAAATACAACTGTAAAGTCACAATAAAGTATGTGAGAATTGGGTGTCTATATTACACACTTTGCTATATTAGTACAAAATGTATGCATGGATGTGTGAATGATTTTGTTTTACCTCTCATCTTCACATGTGTATACTGACTGTAAACAAAAGCCTTGCCAGTCAAGACTAATGGCGTTGTTCATTTGCAGTCTACTGCAAAAGCATATGCAGGCTACATGGCATGTCATGACAGGTTGCATGCTGAATATCCACAAAAGCTTCACCATTCATGCAAACCATGTCATTTGTTTACAGTCTTCCATGAAAGGATGTCTGAACTGTTTGTTGTTCAATAGTTTGTGGTATTTATTGTCCTGCATAGAAACAGGTACGAGATATCAGAAATGATATCTGGCCACAGAAAGCTTGCCTCAAATAATCTCAGCTGATCAATCCAAGCATGTAAAACTAGACCTTAAAGCAGTGTTTCTCAACTGGGGTTCCCTGGAACCCTAAGGTTCCACAAAAGGTTCCTACGGGTTCCGTGAGAAAGAGTGCAATAAGCTAATGCTAATTTCATGATTGTAATATTACTATACGGAGGCACAATGGCCCAGTGGTTAGCGCAGTGGACTCATGGTCGGAGGATCGTGGTTTTGATTCCCAGACTGGGCGTTGTGAGTGTTTATTGAGCGAAAACACCTAAGCTCCCCAAGGCTCCAGCAGGGGGTGATGTTGAATCCTGTTGTATTCTTTCGCCCCAACTTTCTCTCACTCTTTCTTCCTGTTTCTTGAGTAACGCTGCGATGGACTGGCATCCCATCTAGCTGGGGGGAACACATACGCCATAGAAACTGGGAAACCAGGCCCATGAGCCTGGCTAGGCTTTGAAAGGGTGATGTTTATCGTTTTTTTTTAATATTACTATACATGCACAACATATTATTGGTTATTGTAACATTCTTTTCTACTCTAGGCACAAGGCCTGAAATTTTTGGGGAGGGGGCCAGTCAGTTAAATCAACTCCAGTACTGGTACTTAATTTATCAACTCTGAGAGGATGAAAGGCAAATTCCACATCGGTGGAATTTGAACTCAGAACCTAAAGACAGATGAAATGCCGCTAAGCATTTCACCCAGCATGCTAACATTTCTGCCAGCTTGCTGCCTTATTGGTTATTGTAATATTGTAATATTGTAATATTGACATCATTCTATCTAACCTGTTATGTTATCAAAAAAGGTATAACAACCATTGGGGCTCTATTTAGTGCTGTCTGTAATTTATGGACACCCTATATATATATATATATATATATATATATATATATATATATATATATATATATATATCTTACCTCTGTTGGTGACAAAGGGTGAGAGGTAGGTGACAAAGGTAGACTGTGTGTGACGCATGTGTATGAACAGCCATGTTACATGGCAGTGAAACATGGGCTGTGACTGCTGAAGACATGCATAAGCTTGCAAGGAATGAAGCCAGTATGCTCTGCTGGATGTGTAATGTCAGTGTGCATCCATGACAGAGTGTAAGTGCCTTGAGAGAAAAGTTGGATCTAAGAAGCATCAGTTGTGGTGTGCAAGGGAGGCAACTGCGTTGGTATGGTCATGTGGTGAGTGTAAACCATTTACACTTGTACATGCACACTGACTTTGTACATCTAGCAAAGCATACTGGCTTCTTTTATTTCAAGCCTTCACATTCCTTTGCAGTTACAGCCCCTATTTTGCTGTCATGTAGCACAGCTGTCTGTACACAGGTATCATACAATCATCTAATTTCACGCTGAGGGAGAGCCCCTTTGTCACCAACAAAGGTAATAGCTCTCTGAACTTTGCCCAACTGGCTGCATTTTCTCCTCACCACTACTTCACAGCTAGTGTTAGTTCGTTTACATCTCCTTACATCCTGTACATATACAACATGCTTCCATCTAGTTTCCACCATCCAGATTCACTCACAAGGCATTGGTTGACCCAAAGCTATAGTAGAAGACATTTTCTCCAGCTGCCATGCACAGGAATTGAACCCAAGACTGCATAGTTGAAAAGAGGGTTTCTCAACCATACAGCCTTTTTTTCCCAATGATTCTTCTATATATCGAAACCTTTCTTTTTCATATATCTTACAACATAATAAAACCATTCTTATTTGTTATTTAACATTACACCACAAATGTGAACAAGTGTTAAAACCTATTGTATGTTCAGTGACTGCCTGCTTTGTCACTATATATATTTATAAATATGATTTTATTTTTCTGAACACTCTCTCCTGCAAAGTGTAAACCACATATTTCCTGTTTGTTGCTCACTAATGTAATTCCTCTCGCTTCATAAAAATAGTTTCTGTTTGCTTTTTATTATTTTGTTTTATTTGTTATTTGTAAATAATTTTTTTCTTTTTCTTTCCCTTTCGCTTTTTCTTTTTGTTTGTTTGTTTGGGTGTGTAGAATTTTAACTGTGTCCTTTTAACGTTTATTGAGAAGTTGTGTATATTTATTGAGAGACGGGTTGAGAAGGTTTTGAAGCGTTAATGGATTCAGGACTGTTATCGTTCAACACTAAACATAAAGGACTAAATATGATAAATCATGTCATGTGTGTGTGTGTGTGTGTGTGTGTGTGTGTGTGTGTGTGTGTGTGTGTGTGTGCATGCATGCATGTGTATGTGTATTTGTCTATATATCTATAGGTATACACAACACACATAATGTGTGTGTGTGTGTGCAGGAGTACTTGTTTCAATCATTGGACTGCGGCCATACAGGGGCACTACTTTGAAGGATCTTAGTTGAACAAATTGACCCTAGTGCTTATGTCATTTAAAAAAAAAATCTTGTCCTTATTCTTCTGGTTGCTTTTGCTGAATCACCAAGTTATGGGGATGTAAACAAACCAACACAGCTGTTGTCTGTTGGGTGCGTATGTGTGTGCATTAAACAAAGATACAAAGACACACACACGTGCACACATACTGGTGCTGCATAAACGCACCCGTGCCAGTGACACATAAGAAACATCCAGCAGAGTCTATTAAGTGGTTGACATTAGAAAGGGCAACCAGCTGTAGAAACCATGCCACAACAGACAGTTGTAGTCTGGACAGCTCCCTGCTAGCTAGCTCCATGTCAAATCATCCAACCCATGTCAGCATGGAAAGAGGACGCTAAACGATGATGATCATACACACACAAGTCCACACACACACACAAAATTTCTGTCAACTAAATTCACTCACAGAGCATTTGTTGAGACACAGGGCTGGAGCAGAGGGCATCTTCCCAAAGTTCCACATAGAAGGATCAAACCCAGGACCATGTAATCATGTAATTTCAAAGCAAGCTTCTCAACCATACAGCCATGCCGGTACCTGAAATATTGGTCTCAAATTTTAGCTCAAGGCCAGTAATTTCAGGAAAGGAAGTAAGCTGATTACATCACCTCCAGTGCCCAACCAGTACTTAATTTATCGACCCCGAAAGGATGAAAGGCAAAGTTGATACTAGCAGAATTTGAATTCAGAATGTAAAGACTGATGAAACAACACTAGGCATTTTGTCCAACATGCTGCTGATTCTGATAGATTTCCATCTTAATAATAATAATAATGGTTTCAGATTTTTCCACAAGGGCAGCCATTTTGGGGGAGGAGATGAATCAATTACATCGATCCCAGTGTTGAACTGGTACTTAATTTATTGACCCTGAAACGATGAAAGGCAAAGTAACTTCGAGAGAATTTGAACTCAGAATGTAGCGGCAGGCAAAATACTGCTAAGCACATCTTTCTCAGCACATCTCAACCCTTTGAAACACTATCCGAATCTACCATGTTGAAATCTGCTGCCGTCCTCAATTGCTTAGCACCAAAATGCGGACATATGTATATATTTGTGTCCTTGTGTTTAGTGTTTGTCTCCCCCACCCCATCACCACTTGACAACTGATACTGGTGTGTTTACATCCCTGTAACTTAGCAATTTGGCAAAAGAAACCAGTAGAATAAGTACTAGGCTTAAAAAATAAGTCCTGGGATCGATTGTTTGACTAAAACCCTTGATGGCACTGCTCCAGTATGGCCACATTCAGATCACTGAAACAAGTAAAAAAATAAAAGAATATGTGTGTGTGTGTGTGTGTGTGTGTGTGTGTGTGTGTGTGTGTGTGCATATGTGTACAGTGTGAATTGAGATACATAAATTTATTACACACATTGCATATGTGACAGTGTGTGATTGGTTTAAGCATCTCCTGCATCACTGTACACATGTATTTGCATGTGTGGGATATTCTGTGTAATTCATGTAACACTGTATGCCTACGCACATATGCACATACACATACATATGCATACACACATGCATAAGTATATAGTTGTGGAGAGTATTGTTGTTTGAGTCAGAAACTCAATGAACAGTATAATTTGGTTTTACCAAGAGTGCGTGCATGTTTGTTAGAGAAAGAGAGAGAAGGAGAAAGAAAAAAGTGAAAGAGAGATAGAATGACAGAGAATTCTGTGCATCTCATAAAACATTGCACACAGACGTATGTGTGTATGTTTGCTCTATGTTTTTTTTTATTCACCCCTCTTACACATTTATCTGATGTCATATTTGTTTCCAGGTCTTTGCCAAATCCATGGTTTTCATCTGTCAATCTGTCATTGATGTTTTTTGGGTTATTTATCTGTATACATACTTCCATATCCATAGATAATGTACACAAACATAAGTGTATACTTACACACACACACACACACGTTTTTTTGGAAGCATTCATACATTGGAACACAAAGATTGTTGGTGGTAAACTCCCATCAAAACTTCTAAATTCAAACACAATTGGTCTGCTACACTTTGGGATGAACAACAAAAATTAGATAGACGTAACTACGTGATAAGAAGTTTGTATCCCAACCATGTGGTTTTGGGTTCAGTCCCACTGTGTGGTACCTTGGGGAAGTGTTTTCAACAACATTCCTTAACTGACCAAAGCCTTGTGAGTGGATTACATGGACAAAATCTGAAAAGAGCTCATTGTGTACATATATAGATGCATGTGTGTGTGTGTGTGTGTGTGTGTGTGTGTGTGTGTGTGTGTGTGTGTGTGTGTGTTACTGCTTACTTGCCTTGGCATTGCCTTGATAGTTGTAAATGATTGTCACTGTCATACAAGTGGTGTCTTACCGATCTTCCGTGAAAAGATGTCTAGTCATGGGGAAATATCATCTTGTTTGGAAACAAGAGGGTTGGTGATGATAAGGGCTCCTGATATAGAAACCCTGTTTCAACATATTCTGTCTGACTTGCAGGCTTGGAAAAGTGGACTGTAAGTCGAAAAATAATGAAGTTGATGATGATGATGATGGTGGTGGTGGTGGTGGTGGTGGTGATGATGATGATGGTGGTGATGATGATGGTGGTGGTGGTGGTGGTGGTGTTGGTGGTGGTGATGATGATGATAATAATGATGTGAGTGACAGTTAGCTCCTTAGCAGCTGCAGCCTTATAAACCCATAATCAGTGGCTCATTTAGGTATGTTACTCAGGTGTATTATCCATTGTCATAAATAAGAACCTCTTCCAGGCAAAGAATGAAACCACAGGGTAATATTATCTTCCTTGGAGACAGCTGATAGTCAGCAACATGAAGGGTATCCAACCACAGAAGATCTGCCTCAATGAATTTCATTTGATCCATGCAAGCATGTGAAAGTGGACATCAGAATTATGACAACAACAATGTTGATGATGCTGCTGCTGATGTTGATGATGATAAAAGCTTTTATGTTTAAAATAATGCAATCCAAAATTTTGTCAGTTCCAATTGATGGAACTTTGATTTTAAGATAAAATATCTGCTGTAATGTCTATTTGCTTTTCCTTTTCTTTGTGTGAAAGATTGCTCAAGTTTCACATTTCTAAATGGGTTTTCAACCCAAAATTGGTTTGCAATTTTCATCTAGAAAATACTTTGTTTCTGATTAATTTCATATCAGATTAATGTTGCAGAAGTGAATATTTTATAGTTTAACTTCAGGATTTTCAGTTTGCTAGCATAAAACCGGCTGTGTGGTTAAGAAACCCACTTTGCAACCATGTGGTTTCAGGTTCAGTCCTATTGTATGGCACCTTCAGCAAGTTTTTTTTCCTACTATGGCTCTGGACCAACCAGTGCTTTGTGAGTGAATTTGGTAGATCAAAACTGGAAGCTTGTCAATTTTTCTCCCCTCATCTATTCTTTCTCTAGAAGAGTATATGCTGGAAGCATAAAAGAATTTACCTTCTTATTTTCATGATGTTAACCTAATACGCTGTCTTTTTTTACCTCATCTTTGTGTTATTTACAATATTTGCACTATAACTATAACTATATTATACATATAAGAGAAAGTCCTGTTATTATTCCTACTGTATTTGTGCAACATTGTTCGTTTTTTTCCGTCCTTGTTTTGTATACATTCGCTGCTTTCTTCCAAGGAATCTAATGCTCTTAGTTTAGATTTTCTTTGAGGCTGGCCAGATTGGAGCAATATCGAGAATAACCAGCTGAAATTGCAAGGATAATCTGGATCTCGACTGAGGAAAGAAAACTCCGAATGACATGTCCGTGCTTTCTTTGTATCGTCTATCTGTATGTTTTGTCCCTTTTTTGTATCACCTAAACTGTCTGGATGTTTTGCGTTCTTGTCCCATTCTGTATTATTTATATATATATTATACATATGTACATGTTTTGGCTCAGTTTCCATGGTGGAATGCTCTTCTTTAATGTCAACCACTTTTCAGAATGTACAGAATGCCTTTTACGTGTCACCAACATGAGTGTATCTCATGTGGCACTGGCATGAGGGCCCTCCACATTTTACAGGTGCAGGTGCTTTTTATGTGCTACCAGCACAAGTACCTTTTACATGTCACCAGTATGGGTGCTTCTTATATGTCACTGGCACAAGTAATGTTGAACTTACTTTGACCCACCTTATTGTATCAGCTTCACAAGAATTTGACATTTCATGAAAATATGCTTCAGAATGGAAAGTGGTACTTTATTCTTTTATTCTTTTACTTGTTTCAGTCATTTGACTGCAGCCATGCTGGAGCACCACCTTTAGTTGAACAAATCAATCCCAGGACTTATTCTTTGCAAGCCTAGTACTTATTCTATTGCTCCCTTTTGCTGAACCACTAAGTTACGGGGATGTCAGCACACCAACATCGGTTGTCAAGCAATGGTGTGGGGGGACAAACACAGACACACACACACAAATACACACGCACGCACACACACGCACACACACACACACACACACACACACACACACACATACCTACCGAACACACGCACACATACATACACATATACACAATGGGCCTCTTTCAGTTTCTTATTTCTTTACTGCCCACAAGGCGCTACACACAGAGGGGACAAACAAGGACAGACAAACGGATTAAGTTGATTATATTGACCCCAGTGCGTAACTGGTACTTATTTAATCGACCCCGAAAGGATGAAAGGCAAAGTCGACCTCGGCGGAATTTGAATTCAGACGAAATACCGCTAAGCATTTCGCCAGGCATGCTAATGTTTCTGCTATCTCGCCGCCTTATCTTTCAGTTTCTGTCTACCAAATCCACTGACAAGGTTTTGGTCAGCCTGAAGCTATAGTAGAAGACACTTGCCCAAGGTACCACGCAGTGGGACTGAACCCAGAACATGTGGTTGAGAAGCAAGTTTCTTACCACACAGCCACTCCTATGTCTTTATCAATGTTTTGCACATTCTTTTTTTTTTCTCCATGAATTTCACCATCAGGCTATTAAGTGTTCTGCCGTTGAACATAATTTTACTTGGTTTTGCAATTTGAAGCCAGTATATGCAATTTGAAGCAAGGAAAGCATTTTTGCTTTTTCATTCAATTCCAGATGCTTTCATGTAAAATATTCTTCACTCAGGATTGTAAAACATAAATGTGTTGCCTAAATTTGTTATGAGTGACAAAAGCAGTATTAGTTCAAAGCAGCAATCTGTGTATCATAGTTAGGCATATTCATGTTTAAAAGCCTGAAAATCTCTTATAGATGTATAATGTTAGCAATATCACTGCTGCTGGTGGATGACTTTTACCTATTACTGATATATTTCTGGGTTTTTTTTCAACACTATACATCTATAGGAGATACTTTCTTGAGACAAATACTACTGCTTAACAGGCTTTCAATGGTGTATATACTTTAAGTATGATACACAAATTGCTATTGTCTAAATATTGCTTTAATTTCACTAGATTTAAGCTGCTGTTATTTTAAACTTTTCCACATTCAACACACATTCCACTTATCACCAGTTCAAGTGATACTGTATACAATACAAGTTTAATCATATTTTTTCTTCTTATTTTTACATGGTTCATCTTGTTGTTTTGATGTTGATTTTGCAACTGAATTTGTCGTAGGCTCAAACTGTATAACACCTTTCTTCATTCATGTGATTTGGGTTCTGCCTATTAACACTTGACATATTGATTGTTTTAATCATTCAGCCATTAGGGATGTAAATAGAGTGTAATTTATTGATTACAGAAAATTATAATTGCCCGAAACATCAATTTCTGCTATGCATACATTAAAAAGTTACTAAACTATTTAATACTAGTATTTTAACAACCATTGTGCATTTGTTGTTTCCTAAACTGAAAGCAATTGAAAATTATTGCATAATATTGACTTGAGTTGCTAAATTTCACCGGTTCAGTAAAATATATCCAGAATTAATATTCTTACATCAAAACTAAGTGCTTGTTATTCAAGCAGAAGATACTGTGAAAATCCTATATAAATTTGTCTGTTAAGTCTGTGTGTAGGTATGTGTGTCAGTAGCATTACTTTCCTTCACCTATGGATATAGTTGTGTATGTATGTGAATATGTATGCGTGTGTGAGAGAGCTGACTGACTGCTGGATGAATGTAAAATGCTGAGTATTGCGAAGGTGGGGGAAGAGCTTTGTGGTGGGGAAAAAGGCATGTCCTAGTGTGTACTTGCATATATTATGTGTGTGTTTGTTTATTGTTTTAACAAGTGATGTGTTAGTCTATATGTGTGTATGTTTTCATTACTTTAGCAGCAGTGTACTTATATCTGTATGCGTACAACCATGGTGTTGTAACTATACTGTGTTTGTTTATACTGATTAAATCAGTGATAAAAATAAACAAAAATACAAGCATTTTTTTTTTCAATAAACAATGTTTCATTACAGTTATATGAACATACATATTTTAAAACACTTCTATACTACATATTTATTTCTTTAAAACACAACCATGGAAACCAGCAATAGCTGATGCAAATCGTTTGGGTTCCAGAGTCTTCAGTTTAAGTAACCATGTGCTAGAGCAGGGGTTTTCAAACTTTTTGACTTGCGGACCCCTTTATATTTCAGGCTTTACCTTAGGGACCCCCCTTATAAACGCTTATGAAATTTATACATAAATATTTGCTTAAAATAACATATATTTTTACATTTATTTATTTAACAGTATTTAACAAATAGGTTTATTGTCAATTAAAAGATTTCAATTAAAAAACATATATAAAATCAAATTGCCCATAAAAAGTATTTGCTGTCTACGGACCCCCTGTCATGTCCTTGTGGACCCCCTGTGGTCCGCGGACCACATTTTGAAAACCCCTGTGCTAGAGCACTAGTAGCCTGTCATGTGTGAATATGTGTGTGCATACGCATACATGTTTTTGTTTGTGTTTATCTCCCACTTCCCACTGCCTGACAGCCAATGTTGGTTCATTTACGACCCTGTAACATAGCAGCTTGGCAAAATAGACTGATGGAATACATACTGAACTTTAAAAAGTCCATATGAACTTTAACCAGGGTCCATATGGCTCCTGGGGATCCATATAAGGTTTTGGGGGTGCCATGCAACAAAATAAAAAAGGAGCACTCCGTCGGTTACGACGACGAAGGACCCTGCTGATACAATCAACGGAACAGCCTGCTTGTGAAATTAACGTGCAGGTGACTGAGCAACCCACAGACACGTGTACCCCTAACGTAGTTCTCAGGGAGACTCAGCGTGATATATAGCATGACAAGGCTGGCCCTTTGAAATACAGGTACTACTCATTTTTGCCAGCTGAGTGGACTGGAGCAACGTGAAATAAAGTGCCTTGCTCAAGGACACAACGCGCCGCTGGGAATCAAACTCATGACCTTACGATCGTAAGCCGAATGCCCTAACTACTAAGCCAGGTGCCTTCACTACGCAACAAAATAGTAAACTGGGAATCCAGAATAGTATTTTAAGGGCCCCTGAAAAAATTTTGCTTTAGATGTATGTATTGCAAGAAACAGCAAGGTTTCTTTCTCTAATATTTTCAATAGTTCAACCTACACAAGTTAATGTGTGAGAAACAAAATAGGAATTTTGAAAGAAGTGTCTATAAAACTAGTTTTTAATCATCGAATGACTATGGGGTGTCTGCCAGAATAAAATAGTAAGCTAAGGGGTCTATAGATAAATAATGGTTGAGAAACCCGGTGCTAAAGATTTGGAGTGCATGAGATGCATCTTTATTCAGGAAGATTCAGGGTCATTGCTCAAGTATATGAAGGAATATGGTTTATAGTTAGGGTGTTTGCACTCATGATCACAAGATCATGGTTTCAATTCACGGACCAGGAGGTGCGTTGTGTTCTTGAGCAAAATACTTCATTCAAGGGGAATGCTGTGATTTCAGTCGCTTCTATGTCATGGAAACCAGGTAACTTTATCCATGATTCCTAGACTTTGAGGCAGTAATACACAGAGGTTGATGATGATGATGATGATCAAATATTTATCTTAACATTTTTGCAGGTTGGATGTTTTCATAAGAAACACCATTCCTCTCATGTGTATTTTGAATTGTCTTGATTGTCTGAAATTCTATCATTAGAATTGATTGAATGATTGACATATCACACCAAGACTAGTCAATCATGAACTTTATAATGTGGCCTTCAAAAATGTTTGGGTTCAGACAGACCCGCCCGCAATTTATATTGTAGTGTGTCACACTCACTCTAAATTAAGTCAAGTCATGTTTCAAATCTCACCCATTTCTCTGTTTCATTAAGATTAAGGTCAAAACTTCAAAAGAAGCAAGAACATTTTTAATGCCAACAGCTTCTTTTATTCAAACATTTTACCTCAAGATATTGAATATAAACGTGTGTGTGAATTTACACACAAATATGTATGTAATGTGTGTGGTGTGTGTGTGTATATACCTTACAAATACATTCCCCTACTTTTAGGTCACTTTAAATAAAACCCTTGATTCAATAGCCCTGTGTACAAACTTTATACTTGGAATGACCAATTTTAGATACTATTGGATTTTACTCATAAATTATTGGAATCTTATATGTATACCATTCTGCCTAAATAATGGATCTACAAATGCAATATCCCTCATATCTCACATCTATTTTCATTCCTCCACTTCACTCTCTGTTTCGTATCTTATCTAAATTAACTATTGCTTAACCATCTTCTCACACTGTCTCTGATGAAGGCATATAATAAATATCCTGGAAACAGCTGTAAGACCTATTTATAAATGTTCTAAAATCTTCACAGCCTTGGTTTTTTATCTCATTCTGAAAAAAAAAATTATATATATATATATATATATATATATATATATATATATATATATATATATATATATATATATATATATATACATATATATATACAGGGTGTTTCAAAAACTTTGATATCATTTGAGATATAAATATCACAGAAACTACATAGCCAAAGCAAATGAAACTAAACAGGCTTAATGTTGAACAACATAAAATTTATTCCTCCAAATTTGAATGAGAAATTCAAAGGTATGTGGATTCCATGAATGATTTCACAAATGTTCAATATGTGCACATCAAGTCAATAGTCCAGCTCTTCCCAAACATGTTGCAGCATGCCTTGGGTAACAGTTTCCAGTGTGGTAGAGATTCTCCGCTCGAGTTCCTCTAGGTTTGCAGGAAGAGGTGGGGACATAGACCAGGGCCTTCACATAGCCCCAGAGAAAAAATCGCAAGGTGTCAGGTCAGGTGAACGTGGCAGCCATTTCAACAGCACATTGTCTTCATCACCAGCATGCCCGATCCATCTCCCTTGCAGATTGTCATTGAGATAAGCCCACACATTGAGCTTCCAGTTAGGTGGAGCCCTGTCCTGTTGAAAAATGAAGTCTTCATATTCATCTGCAATGAGCTCATCCATTAGCTAGTTCTGAAGCATTTGCAAATAAACATCACTGGTCACATTTCCCTGAAAGAAAAACAGGCCATGAAGATGCTTCTTGGAGATGGAGCAGGACACATTCACTTTTAGTGAGTTCCTCTCATGCTCAACTGTGGCATGGGGATTTTCTTTGCTCCAAATGCGAACATTATGCTTATTGACTTTGCCATTCATATGAAATGTGGCCTCATCACTGAAAACAAGATGTTCTTTGAACTCAGCTTCTTCAAGTTTCTCTTGCATATCAACACAGAATTGTTTGTGTTTTCGCTTGTCATCTGCCGTTATGGCCTGAACGAGCTGCAGCTTGTAGGGTTTCATTAGCAAGCATTTACTCAGGACATGCCAAACTGTTGCTGGAGAAAGCTGGGTTTTCAGACTTGTTCTTCTTATGGACTTCTTGGGGCTTCGCAAGAGTTTTTGGTGAACCCGCTCAACCATCTCTTCCGATGTTAGTAGTCATCCAGATCCTTTTACCCTGCACAGACAGCCTTCCTCTTTTTTGTGCCATGTCCAAATCTGCATCACTTGGATGGCTTGACAGGATCTGGGGAGTACATGGCCATGTTGAGCTCTAATGTCAGCATTGGTATGGCTTTTATGGTTGGATGCCCTTCCTAACACCAATATACATTATATATATATATGTGGCACCTTGGGTGAGTGTCTTCTACTATAGCCATAGGCTGACCAAAGCCGTGTGAGTGGATTTGGAAGGCAGAAACTGAAAGAAACCGGTCATATATATATATGTATATATCTACATATGTGTGTTTTTATGTGTGTTTGTTCCCCACAACCACTTGACATATGGTGTTGGTGTGTTTACATCTTTGTAACTTAGCAGCTCCGCAAAGAGAGATCAATAGAATAAGTACCAAGCTTTAAAGAAAATGCCCTGGGGTCAATTTCATCATCATCATTATTACTTAATGCTGGGATAGGTTGACCAGGGCTGGCAAGGTGGAAGGCTGTACCAGACTCTAGTCTGATTTGGCATGATTTCTACAGCTGGATGCTCTTCCTAACACCAACCACTCCAAGAGTGTAATGGGTGCTTTAATGAGTCACCAGCATGGGTGCCATTTGCATAACACCTGTATCTGCCATGACTATGATTTCACTTGGCTTGGTGGGTCTTCCTTCTCAAGCATGGCATAATGCCAAAGGTCTCGGTCATTTGTCGTTGCCTCTGTGAGGCCCAACACTCGAAAGATGCCTTTTATGTGCCACCGGCATCATTTCCCTTGCCTCCATGAGGCCCAATGCTTGAAAGGTGCTTTTTACATGTCACTACCATGGGTACCAGTTATGTGACACCAGCATCAGCCATGGTTTCATTTGGCAGTATAAGTATGGCATATCGCCAAAGGTCTCAGTCACTAGTCATTACCTCCGTGAGGCCCAACGTTCGAAGATCATGCTTCACTACTTCATCCCATGTCTTCTTGGGTCTACCTCTACCACAGGTTCCCTCCACAGTCAGAGATCGGCACTTCTTTATACAGCTGTCCTCGTTCATACACTCCACATGACCATACCAGTGCAGTCATCCCTCTTGCATACCACATCTGATGCCTCTTATGCCCAACTTTTCTCTCAGGACGCTTACATTCTGTCCAATATGCACACTGACATTGTACATCCAGCGAAGCATACTGGTTTCACTTCTTTCAAGCCTACACACACCCTCAGCTGTCATAGCTTATGTTTCACTGCCATGTAGCATAACAGTTTTCACACAATCATCATACAGTCTACCTTTCACTCTGAGGGAGAAACCCTTTGTTGCCAGCAGGGGTAGGTGCTCTCTGAACTTTGCCCAGCCTAATCTTATTCTCACAGCTATGCTCTCAGAGCATCCACCTCCAAACTAACTTGGTCACCTACATAATGGAAGCTATCTACTACCTCTAGTTTACCCCAACTCACAGTTGATTGAGTCTATTTTCTGTACATTTTCAGTGTTTATTGTACCTGTGCGCCTTCCACACATAAAAACACTATACTCCCAGTTAACCTTCCTCTGATATTGTTGCACCTCTTATGTTTCCATAGTTTGCACTAGGTACATCATATGGATCAAACAGGCCTATCTACCTGAAGGGATTTGTGATTTATCTGCCTTCCTACTTACTAAGACTTTGATTTTTTTGATTAAAACCCTTCAAGGCAGTGCCCCAGCATGGCCACAGCCAAATGGCCAAAACAAGTAAAAAAAACTAAAGAAATATATATATATAGGCGTAGGAGTGGCTGTGTGGTAAGTAGCTTGCTTACCAACCACATGGTTCCAGGTTCATTCCCACTGCGTGGCACCTTGGGCAAGTGTCTTCTACTATAGCCTCGGGCTGACCAAAGCCTTGTGAGTGGATTTGGTAGACGGAAACTTAAAGAAGCCCATCGTATATGTATATATATATATATATATATATATATATATATAACAATTAGAGAATGGAGGATAATATGCTGAACCCAACTACTTGCAGACGGTGTAACCCTTTGAATTCATTAATTTAATTCATAGCAAAAGTGACAAAAAAAGGGAGAAAAGAAAAAGAAAGAAAGAACCAAAGCACAGGTGTCTATGGCAGACTATGTTATTTTGCCAACATGGTTTACATATAGAAGTACAAAGTACATAAGGAATTAGAGGATGAACAGAAGTTTAATCTTATATATGAGTGAACAAATGAATGGAAGTAACACTTAGCACATAGTTGGAGCTGTAGTTACTGAGTAACAAGTTGATTTAGTGCCTCATGTTTCTTAAAGTTCCATTGCTATGAAAGGATGTCCATCTCTCATTTTCGCCAATCACCATACACTTGTGACTCAGTGACATTAACATTTCACCTGCTTTAAGTTGTCGGGTGTCATCATCTACCATCTATTTTTAACCACATAGCCATACTTGACCATTTGGTATTAAACTCTCTCTCTCTCTCTCTCTCTCTCTCTGCATGTAATACAGAAGCCATTTCTCATCATTTCATGTCATAAGCACAGGTGTTGCTTATATGCTAAATATCATGCATTGAAGACTAAGTGACATTAATATCCTGTCTGCTTTAACATATGGTGAGTTTCCTTCAAGCTATCTGCTATCACTGAGTCATATCACTTTTCCATTCCAACATGATTTGAAATGATAAAATAGGAGTTAAGTTCTTTCTGTAATAAAGAAGCCAATTTGTTTTTTCTCTTCTTTGCTTCTGAATGTCTCTGGAGAGGGGTGCCTTATCATATCCATGAAACTCAAAGTAACAAGACAAACTGAGTCAATATGTGTGTGTGTGTATTTATGTATATGTATGTAGGTATTCTTTTATTCTTTTACTTGTTTCAGTTAACCGACTGTGGCCATGCTGGAGCATCACTTTGAAGAGTTTTAGTCGAACAAATCGACCCCAGGACTCATTCTTTGTAAGCCTAGTACTTATTCTATTGGTCTCTTTTTCGCAAACTGCTAAGTTACGGGGGAGTAAACACACCAACATCGGTTGTCAAGTGACAGGGGGTGACACACATGCACACACACACACACACACATATGCACATATATATGACAGGCTTCTTTCAGTTTCCATCTAATAAAATCCACTCACAAGGCTTTGGTCAGCCCAAGACTATAGTTGAAGACATTTGCCCAAGGTACTATGCAGTGGGACTGAACCCAGAATCATGTGGTTGGGGATCAAGCTTCTTACCACACAGCCATGCCTACGCCTATATATAATAACCATCATCATCATCATCTTTTAATGTCTATTTTCCATGCTGGCATGAGTTGGACAGTTTAAGAGGCGCTGACAAGCCAGAAAACTGCACCAAGCTCTGATGTTTACTTTCGCCTCTTAACTTCATTTTTTTGACCAACTTGAGTTATTTCCTCAACTAATTTTATTTATATATTATTCATTTATCTTAAAAAAATAATGCAAATAAAATTTAATATCAAAATTGTTACTGTGACCAAGGAGAATGTCTTGTATTGAGTTGTGTGTTTATGTTTTGAGTTCACATCCTTCCAAGGCAGGTTTTGTCTTTCAACCTTTCAGAGCTGATAAAATCTGTGCCATGAACTCAATCTAATCAACTACCCTATCGAATGAATTTGCAGTCGCATTATACAAGGGGGTGCTGAAAATTTCCTGGCTTTGGGTAAAAGAAAATACAGGAGGATCAGTTAATTATGATTTTATTCAGCATATTCCCTTCTCAGATTCACACACTTACTACAGCGGTCCTCTGGTTTTTCTAAGCCATGTAAAAGAACACAGAAGATTGGGCCTCCAGCCAGGTCTTTCCTGATACCCCTAAAGCCAGGAATTTTTCAGCACCCCTCATATTGCATCTTGGACAAGCATCTTTTGCTGTAACTCGGGCTGACCAAAATCTTGTGAGTGGGTTTGGTGGACAGAAACCAAAAGAAGCCCATCATCTATCTGTCTGTGTGTCTCTCTTTGCTTTGACATCATGCATTAGTTGTAAGCAAGTGGTTTTCCATCAAATTCAATTTTCTAGGAAAACAGGGCAAAAATGCATATCTGGCTATGGGGTAATAATATCTTGCTTGGAAACAGATTATGGTTGGCAACAGGAAAGGTATTCACCTATAAAATCTCTGCCTCAATAAACTCTATTTGATTAAGTGAGCATGGAAAATGGACATTAAATTGATGATGATGATGATGATGATGATGGTGATGATGATGATGGTGGTGGTGGTGGTGGTGATGATGATGATGATGATGATGATGATGATGATGATGATGGTGATGATGATGATGGTGGTGGTGGTGGTGGTGGTGGTGATGATGATGATGATGATGATGATGATGATGATGATGATGGATATTTAATTTCTTTTATATACTTTCATTCTCCATGATTATTTTTATTAATATTTTCTTAATCAATTCTGTGCAAACTCATATAAATTTTATGAAATTTATCTTTGTAAATTACCTTTATCTGTACCAAATATGATAAATGTAAAAATCATCATCACCATTATTATTATTATTATTATTATTATTATTATTATTATTATTATTATTATTATTATTATCATCATTATTATTGTTAAGGTGGTGAGCTGGCACAATTGTTAACACACCGAGCAAAATGCTTAGTGACATTTTGCCTGTCTTTACATTCTGGGTTCAAATTCTACCAAGGTGGACTTTGCCTTTCATCCTTTCAGGGTTGATGAAATAAGTACCAGTTGAGTACTGAGGTCAATGTAATCAACTTAACTCCTCCTGCCACATTTCAGGCTTTATGCTTATAGTAGAAAGGATTATTATTATTATCACCATCATCATCATTATCATCATCATCATCATCATCATTATTATTATTATTATTATTATTATTATTATTATTATTGTTGAAGGTGGTGAGCTGGTAGAATCATTAGCACATCCTCCAAAATGTTTAGCAGCATTTTCTCTGTCTTCACATTCTAAGTTCAAATTCCGCTGAGGTCAACTTTGCCTTTCATCCTCTTGGAGTTGATAAAATAAGTACCAGTTGTGTACTGGAATCGATGTAATTGACTATCCTCCTTCCCCAAATTTTAGGCCTTGTGCCTATTATAGAAGGATTATTATTATTATTATTATTATTATTATTATTATTCAGGCCCATCACTCTGCTCAATGTAGAGTTGAAGATTTTGGCCAAGGTGTTAACTAAAAGGTTGGTGCCTGTCATGGACAGGCTGGTTGGCGAGGTGCAAACACGAGCCATCCCAACCAGGATCATTCAAGGTAATCTCCATCTTATGTGCTACATCATAGAGAGGGTGGGTAATGAAGCTGGCATAGGTGGGGCTCTGATCAATTTAGATCAATCTAAAGCCTTTGATAGGGTTGACCATCAATACCTGGCAGCTGTGGTCAAGGCAACCAGTTTCGGTCCAGTTTTCTGTGGTTGGATCGCTGCTTTGTACAGCAGCATCTGCTTGGTTGTTCGGGTGAATGGTCACCTGTTAGAACCATTCAGCATTTGGCATTTGATCTGTCAAGGGTGCCCTCTCTCTACTCTTCTGTATGTACTGACTCTTGAACCATTACTGTGGAAGTTGGAAGCTTTGAGGGGTGTCCCACGTGATCTAGAATGTGGGAGAAGTGTGTCTGCTTATGCTGATGATATCACCATCATAGTGTTGAGCCACAGGCATATGGACCTGATTGGTGAAACACTACAAGAATATGAAGCAGTGACTGGAACAAAAATTAACACGGAAAAGTCAGTGGGCTTGCACCTCAGCACCTGGAGAGGCAAGCCCATGCTATCCGACAGTGTTGTGGGGCACTGGACAGACGGTCCCGTTAAGTTGCTCGGAGTCTGGTTTGGTTCAGACCTCCAGTTGGAGAAAAACCGGGACGAGGTGATGAGCAGGGTAGGCAATCTCACCCAGAAATGGGCTGAGAGGAAGCTGTCCCTGAAAGGTCGAGTGGAGGTGGTGAATGTGTACATCACATCTGTCATCTATTACTGCTTGACTGTCATTCTTTGCCCTGTTTGCTGGTTGACCAAGCTGGTGCGCTTACTCTTCCGCTTTCTGTGGGAGGGGTGCATTCCACTGGTCAGGCACTCCATATGCTGTCAACAGCCACTGAATGGTGGGCTGGGCATGCCGTGGTTACTGATGTGCAGACATGCGCTATCTCTAGTGTTTCCTTGATGGTGAGCAGGTGTGGTCACTGTTTATCAGGCACACTTTTCCACAACTTGTCTCTTTGACTGAGTCGCAAACCTGGATTATGTGTAGACCGAGGAGGGGCACTTGGTACCTCAAGTGCTATCAAGTTCTCACAGCTCTCTGCTACGCAGGCAATGCGGTCAGTGGTAGTTCCACTCTAGCATTATATAGAAGGCTAGTGGAGGGAAAGTGCAACAACGTTCTCAGGGATACTCTGGGCGTTGATGAAGATCAACTAATTGGGCCTGGGCCTATGGATAACTTTCAGAAATCCCTTGCCTGGCAGAGATACCAAGTAGCACTGCCTATTTGAGATAAATTTACAGGCACAGAAGTGGCATCAGCCAGGCCTGCCCAAGGTGCGCCCAGAATGATGAAATCATTCTGCACACCCTAGTCCAGTGCACAAGTATTGCTGACCTGTGGGTTTATGTCGAACACCTGCTGTCACATGTAGGACAGATCTGGCTATCAGCTGAATCCATTGTGAAGATTGCCCCGCCATCCTCTTTTGGCCAGAGGGGCAGGCAATTTTTATTTGTCTAGTGGCTGTAGTGAAAGAGATAGTATAGTGGACTCATTTAAAAGGGTTAAAGACAGACAATTTCTTCTTTGGCCAAGCCCTCATCAACTTTTTCTAAGTTGAGGGTGGAGAGGGAAGTGTTGCCTTCTAGCAAGTTTGTCAAAAGATGGATGAATGTTGGAAGAATGGTCAGCGTGAAAGGACCAATTCTGAGCATGCACCTGTAAAAAAAGGGAATTAAAGAAGGGCTCTTACCCTGTTGATCAGGCATCCATGATTTTTCTGAGTTTTTCCATGAGAACCTTAAAGTACTTCCCCTATGGGAAGTTTCAATTTGTTCTATATTAATTGTTATTTATATTATTTATATGCGGAAAACCCATTGTATTGTCCTGTTTTTGTCTTTTATGCTGTTGTATGTCCTTTAATGTTATTGTATGTAAGCCCTTGTGGCTAATAAAAGAATGAATCACTATTATTATTATTATTATCATTATTATTATTATTATTATTATTATTAAAAAGACAATGGATTGACATTATTGCCTTTCTTCTTTTGTGGTGGTCAATAAAATAAAGTATCACTTTAGTTCTAGGGATGATATAATCAACTCACACCCTGCCCCTAAAATTTCTGGCCTTGTGCTTAAATCAGAAAATCAAAGGTGGCAGGCAAATTGGCAGAATTGTTATAGCATTGAAAAGATACCTTGCAGCATTTCTTCCATTCTGAGTTCAAATCCTGCCGGGGTCATGTTTGCCTTTCATCTTTCCTGGGTTGATAAATAAAGTATTTCTCAAGTACTGGGATTGATAGCATTGATTAACTGCCTCTCTTCACAATGACTAGCCTTGGTTCTAAATTACAAACAGTTGTTATTGTTACAAAGTCTGTGAATGACTAAATTGGTAGTGTGTCGGTCAAAATGCCATGCCATTTTTATTTAGGTGTTTACCACGTTTTCCACTAAACAAGCCAAATGTTTCAGATCAAAATTTACAGTCAAAATGGTTGTTCAACTTATACATACCAAACTGAGTTTGGAGGACTAAAGATATCATGTGAAATGCAGCAGGATTTATAAAGATAGCGATGATGTTTAAATGTTTGTACTACATGGTTATACTATATACTACATTAACTTGTATGTTGGAAAATACAGTATACACTCATGAGTTCATATTGTGCTATATTCAATTTTGCCTTTTATCTGTCCAGGGTGGGTAAGGATATAAAGTATCAGTCAAGTTCTAGAGTCAATAAAATTAACTGTTCTTTCTCTAGAATATGAGACCTTGTGTCTCTGTTAGCAATCATTATATCATCATCATCACCATCATCATCATCATTATTGTTATTATTATTGTTGTTCATATATAATAAAGAATTAATAATAATTATTATTGTCTTTTTTTTATTTATTAGTAATTATATATTAATACAAAAACAAATACACTTGAGAAAGAATTACAAACAACTAATGTGTTCCTGGCAAAATGCCACAAAAATGTACAAACAATGACTGGATTCTCAGATGGAAATAAAATCAATACATATTACACCTTCCTCTGAATACTATAAGAATAATAATATTGGCTTGTTAGTTCAACACTCGGTGTTTGTGGAAAATTCCCAGCTGATGTTTACATAAATGAGAATGAATGAAGAAGCATATGAAGTTCTTGTGCAAATGGAAATTGTGATATTGCTTTATTCATTGAGTAAAACCTTTTGTGATATTGTTTTATTCATTGAGTAAAACCGTTTTTGTTTCCGTCTACTCTGTTAATGAACGAGGAACAGCATGAATGTCACAACTTCACATTTCCTTATTTTTCTCTCTTGTAATAATAAAGAGGCAGTTATATCCCCACCTTTATTGTTAGTGTGTTAGCAATCATGGCTTATCTAATAAAAGAAAAAAGACCTTAAACAGAAGCACTATGACATAGTTTGTTTTTGTATCTGGTTTGCAAAATTCTTTATGTGAATTTGTGTGTTGAAACAGATTTTGTTGTGTCTAGGGAGGGTCATTATGCCAATATTACTAACACATGCACTGGTTGAATTCCACTCCTTTATTATTAGTCAATTGGTTAAATATCCAACTAATTGGTTGTTTGTTTAATTTGGTTAAACAGTAAGTCATTTGTTTTGTCTTTGTTTGTCAAAGCTCTTTTGTTGCTACTTTCAACCTTTCCTAAAACAAAACAAATGGCTTACTGTTTAACCAAATTAAATGAACAATTGATTAGCTGGTTGGATATTTAACCAGTTGACTAATAATAATAGAGTGGAATTGAACCAGAGTGGGTGTTAATAATATTGACATAATGACTCTCCTTAGACACAGCAAAATGTGGTATAGTTGTTATTGATTAACTGCTGCTCAGCTGTTACCTGAGGAGACCTATGCTCCAATCCATTCCAGCTATGACTGTCCAGTCATGTTTATCTAGAATTACATTTTCCAATATAGGTGCAGGTATAGCTGTGTGGTTAAGAAGCTCACTTGGCAACCAGGTGGTTTCAAGTTCAGTCCCACTGCACAACACCTTGGGCAAGTTTCTTCCTTTTATGGCCCTCAGCTAACCCAATGCTTTCTGAGTGAATTTGATTCACAGAAACTGAGGAAGCTCGTGATATATATTAATATATACACACACAAACAGGAGAGTGCATAAGTGCAAAACAAGGTGGAGAAAATAGTACTTGAATACTGAAGGTAGAGTAATATGCTTTTATTAAAGCTGCAAAATTATCACAAGACTGTTATTCAGAGTTTCCCATTCTCAATCGTCAGACAGTTGTGATGAAAACTGAATTAAAATTGTGATATATACAGGGTGTGATGGGTAAATTGTTGCTAATTTATATTTTTAATTTTGCACATGTGCATTGTTTGTTTTTGATTTTTTCAACTACACAGTATAGTAGGGTCAGTTGGGCACCATCTGTGAGAAAAACAGCACCATGACATATAATAGTGCAAGGATTTGGAAAGAGTTGGATGAGTCTAATGGTGATTACAAAGGTACAGCAGCTCAGGAAACTCACTCACATCGTTCTGATAAGAAAAAAACTCTTGAATTTGTTGGTGAGATCCAGGCCATGATTGGCAACGATCCCTCCATGTCAATAAGGTCCATTGCCAGGGACATGAGAGTGTCTGAGTTTCTTATCAGGCAGGTAGTGCATGAAGACATTCGGTATTCCTCATGCAAGGTAAGAAAGGGTCAATTTTTTCCCCAAGCCATCAAGGACAAGAGGAACGACCATGCAACAAAGATTTTGAACAAACTCAAGCATCCTCTTCAACTGAACATGCTTTGGTTTTCTCAGATGAGAAAAATTTCTGCCAGGATCAGATGGTGATCACGCAGAACAACTGCTGGCTTGCCATGTCCCCAAAACATGTACTGAGAGTGGTAAGAATCAAACATCCAGTCAACATCATGGTGTTTGGAGTGAACACTAGTGATAGTAATGTTATGCTTCCATTCATCTTCTCACATGGCCTCAGACTCAACATGGAGGCCTACATCAAGTGCCTGGAGGAAGTAGTGCTGCCCTGGATCAAGAGGGTAGCTGCTGGAAGACCCTATGTCTGGCAACAAGACTCTGCACCATGCCACACAAGCAGGAGAACCCAGTCATGGCTGTCACACAATTTCTGCGATCACATCGCCCTTAACATCTGGCCACCTAACTCCCCAGACTGCAACCCTCTTGATTATTATGTGTGTGGTACAGTTGAGTGAGAGACCAACAAAACTCTTTGTAACACCAAAGATGAACTGAAGGCAAGGATTATGGCAGCATTCACCAACTTAAACAAGGAGACCATCCAGAAGAGTTGCAGGAGATTCTGAAGTCGTCTGGAGGCCGTAATTGAAGCCAATGGCAATTCTGTTGAATATATTTACTCTTTAGTATTTCAAGATATTTTTATGTAATTTTGGTAGATGTATCTGTTAAAATGAGATGTCTGTGTTATTTTCTTTTTCTGCGTACTTTAGATGACAATTTATTCACTGCACTCTGTATCATCGTCATCATCGTCGTTTAACATCCGCTTTCCATGCTAGCATGGGTTGGACGATTTGACTGAGGACTGGTGAAACCAGATTGCTACACCAGGCTCCAATCTGATATATATATATATATATATATATATATATATATATATATATATACACATATATATGATCTTTTATTCTTTTATTTGTTTCAGTCATTTGACTGCAGCCACACTGAAGCACAACCTTTAGTCAAACAAATCGACCCTGGACTTATTCTTTGTAAGCCTAGTACTTATTCTATCGATATCTTTTGCTGAACCACTAAGTTACGGGGACGTAAAGACACCAACATTGCTTGTCAAGCGATGGTGGGGGACAAACAAAGACTGAAAACTGGCAAGACAATAGGCTGCACTAGGCTCCAATCTGATCTGCCAAGGTTTCTACAGTTGGATGCCCTTCCTAATGCCAAGCCAACCACTCTGAGAATGTTGTGGGTACTTTTTGCATGCCACCAGCATGGGAGCCAGTCAGATAGCACTGGCATCGACCATGTTTGGATGGGGCTTTTTATGTGCCACCGGCACAGGGAGCCATTCAGGTGACACTGGCATCGACCCATGTTTGAATGGTACTTATTACGTGCCACCAGCACGGGTGCCAGTCAGGTGGCACTGGGATTAGCCAGTGTATATGTTTATGTATGTGTATATGTATATGTATATGTATGTGTATATGTATATGTATGTGTGTATGTATATATATATGTTTGTGTGTGTCTCCCACCACTGCGTGACAGTTGGTGGTTGTTTATTTCCCCTCTGTAACTTGGTGGTTTGGCAAAGTGATAACTAGAGTAAGTACAAGACTCAAAAGAAAAATAAATACTGGGGTTGATTTGTTCAACTAAATCCCCTGAAGGTGGTGCCCCAGCATGACCACAGTTAAGAAAATTAAATGAAACTAAAAAAAAAGACAAAAAGATGAAAAAAAAATGTTTTGTTTTTTTCAAGATGGTAGGATGCTATATGAGAGGGATTCGGCTGCTATATCTGGCAATTCAGATGACTGCTTAGAGGTTTCCCTGTTGACTCAGAAGCAATGAATAGGTATAATCTGTAGATAGGTTACCAAACAGATTTGTATTGTTCTCTCTTCCTACATTTAGAGTTCACATCCTACGAAGAATGGCTTGTATTTTATTTATTGATCAGGATTGATAAAGTAACTAACTGTACTATAATGGAATTAATATACTTCACTATATATCCCCTTTTCTATCCTATTGATTTATTGATTAATGACATTTGTTTATTCACCAGGGCAGCATCTTAAACCTCAAAGGCAATTGTACTGGACTCCATGTGTGTGTGTGTGTGTGTGTGTGTGTGTGTGTGTGTGTGTGTAGAACGGTTGTGTGCATGTAGAAGATTTTTATGAGTGTATATGTGTGTACATATACCATACATAGACACCTCAAAAATGAATAGACAGAGTCATTTTTGAAAGGTGTATTTCTAGAAACAAAATGATATCATTTGATGGATTTAAATACTTGATCGAGTATTTAGTAGATGTGCCTAGTGCATGAGAGATCGACAAGTTTGAGGCACCAAGCAGTGTTCATGTAGATAAAATGGTATACTTAGGGAAGTCTATTTACTTTTGAAATGTGTCCGTGTGTGTGTGTGTGTGTTAAACATTCATATTCATACTTACACACAAACAGCGAGAGCATAATAAACAAGAAATCAGTGTCCTGTGTGTGTGTGTGTATGTGTGTGAATGAGTATATTGATCATTGTAGCAATCAACCTACTTGTATCATCTTCTTACACTCATACACTCATATGTGTTCATTTATTCCACTCTGTCTTTGTGCACTGGGTATTTGGCACCAGAAGCTACTTCTGTCACCAATCCTTACCTATTTTCAAGAAAGAGACTTTCTCTTCTAAAGAAAAGAGTTTTGAAAGTGCAGAACAGCCAGTCACAATGTCAATAAGGAGTGTCAACACTACCACTGCATTGCTCAAAGAAATGACCTTATATATGATGCATAGATACATACATATGTGTGTATATACATATGCATGTATGTATGTATGTATGTATGTATGTATGCATATATGTTTAGTAGAAGCACAGAGTGACTCAAGGGCCAAAAATTTTGTGCTTTAACACTTATCAAACTAACTATACTATAATGGAATCAATATACTTAATAAGTATTAACGCATGAAATGCTCAGCCCTTCAGTAAACATTTTTCTATTTTTCCTGTTTGCTTCAGCTAACATATATATGTATATATAATGTGTATCCTGCTCTTTAAAAAAAGGTACACTGTATGTCTGTACGATAAGAGAAAAATCCCATGCAACCCATATCATAGTGGAAAAGTAGATATTAAAACAATGATGAAACACACACACTTCACTTCTTTAAGTTTCCATCTTCCAAACTATTCACTAGGCTTTTCGCTAACCTGGGGTTATAGTAGAAGACACTTGCCCATGTATTTGGGAATTAAACATCCTTTCATACAGTCACACCTTATATATATATAAATCAAAATAAGCAACAAGGAGATCCAGAGGTAATGCAGTACAATCATACTGCATTACCTCTGGATATCCTTGTTACTTATTTTGATTTTAATCACCTTACTTTGAAATTGTATGGATAATACCTTACTAAATTCTGGTGCCTCAACTTAGGTACCATATTCACCTGAATCTATATATATATATATATATCATCACTATTGCTTAATGCTTGCCTTTCATGCTGGCCCTGCAAGCGTCCTGTGCTTGTGCCACATAAAAAAACACTCATGGTGGTGCTACATAAAAGTGCCCATGCACTGTCATGTAAAAGTACCTGTGAGAAACCACACAAAAGCACCCATGCAGTATCACATGAATGCGCCCATGTGGTGTCATGTAGAAGTGCCCATATGGTGCCTTGTAAGAGCACCAGTGTGGCGCTACATAAAAGCACCTACCACACTCTGCAAAGTAGTTGGCATTAGGAAGGGCATCCAGCTGTAGAAACCATGCCAAATCAAACGGAACCAAGTGCTTGCCAACTCCTGCCAACTCTGGCCAACTCTAGTCAACTTTTCAACTCTGGTCAAACTGTTCAAACCGTGCCAGCATGGACAAAGGACATTAAATGATGATGATGACGACATATATTAATTGCTTGTCGGAACATTGCATTTCATTATGCAACCATAATATACCACCAAGTACACTAAAGTTTTATAAGTCAATACTCTGCCCCCACCTGTGTTAGCAGTGCTATTAATTCACTTTTTAAAGTTCTCCCTACAGATATTCTATAAAAATGAGAGCCAAAACTGTCTTGTATACATTTGCATATGCTTCATATATGAATACATCTATGTAAATAATATGATTGAAGATAGTAAAATAGGTAATGGGTAGGTGTATATGCATATTTCAGGAGTTCTTTAAATGATAATAAGGATAAAAGTACTGCTGCTGGTGCCACATAAAAGTCGTCCAGTACACTCTGTGGAGTGGTTGGTGTTAGGAAGGGCATCCAGCTGTAGAAACCAGACTAGAACAGACAATGGAATTTGATGCAGGAAGACTGCTGAATACAAGCACCTACACACACACACACACACACACACACACACACACACACACACACACACACACACACACACAAACCTTTGACCAGCTGTGGTCAAACTGTCCATCTCATGCCAGTATGGAAAACAGATGTTAGATGATAATGATACTCATTATTATTTAATGTCCATCTTCCATGCTGGCATGGGTTGGAAAGTTTGACCACAGCTGATAAGGCCATGGGCTGCACCAAGATCCATTGCATGTATGTTTGTGAGTGAGTGCACGTGTGTGAGTGTGTGTGTGTGTGTATGTGTGAAGGTGCACATATGCATGTATATGGAGACACACACATATATTGGTTTGTTTTTGCGCTCATTTTCCAGGGTAGCATCAATACTGAGTCATTATTTTATAAGCAAATGCCCTTCCTGTTGTGCACCCTGACATGTTTTTCAAGCAAGGGATCTCTTCAAAAGCACAAAGCTACTGAATAATTTGTTGGCAGACGAATGACAACAAACGTCAATGCTTACAGCTTACATACTATTTTGCATGGGAAGTACACACAATGTAAATATTCACATAGGGACATACACACACATTCACAAACATACTTACACATAGGCGCATAAATAGCACCATTTGAGTGAGATCGTTATCAGCGTCGCCTTACTGGCACTTGTGCCGGTGGCACATTAGGAAATCATTCGAGTGAGGTCGTTGCCAGTGCCGCTGGACTGGCCTCTGTGCAGGTGGCACATAAAAAACACCATTTTGAGCATGGTCATTGCCAGTACCGTGTGACTGGCCCTCATGCCAGTGGCACGTAAAAGCACCCACTACACTCTCGGAGTGGTTGGTGTTAGGAAGGGTATCCAGCTGTAGAAACTCAGCCAGATCAGATTGGAGCCTGGTGCAGCCATCCATTTCACCAGTCCTCAGTCAAATCGTCCAACCCATGCTAACATGGAAAGCGGACGTTAAACGATGATGATGATGATGATATGTATGTATATATTATCCCAGTATACATATACATATATATACATACATATACTCTTTTACTCTTTTACTTGTTTCAGTCATTTTGACTGCGGCCATGCTGGAGCACCGCCTTTAGTCGAGCAAATCGACCCCAGGACTTATTCTTTGGAAACCTAGTACTTATTCTATCGGTCTCTTTTGCTGAACCGCTAAGTTATGTGGACGTAAACACATGACCATCGGTTGTCAAGCGACGGAGGGGGGACAAACACAGATGCACAAACATACATACATACATATATATATATACATATATACGATGGGCTTCTTTCAGTTTCCGTCTACCAAATCCAATCACAAGGCATTGGTTGGCCCAAGGCTATAGTAGAAGACACTTGCCCAAGGTGCCACGCAGTGGGACTGAACCCGGAACCATGTGGTTGGTAAGCAAGCTACTTACCACACAGCCACTCCTGCGCCTATATATATATATATATATATATATATATATATATATATATATATATATATATATATATATATATATATATATATATATATAAATATATATATGTATATATATATATGTATATATATATATATATATATATATATATATATATATATATATATATATATATATAACGTTGAGGAGGGTATTGGATTTAACCAAACCCCGGAGGATACAGGTAATGCCGGGGTAAGTGCTGTATACCGATTAGTTTGCCCCAATCGTTGTATGAACAGGATTGGGGATTATAAGTCGTGTATTAGCGTGTGTATATGTAAATATATTAAAACAAAAGGATAAAGAGAGCAAAGGTAAGGTTGAAGAATTTTATGGATAGAGTCTTACAGCTGTTTCTGGGAAGATCCAGTACTTCCCTTCATCGGAGACAGAAAAAATAAAGTTATCTATTATTATATCCATAGGCGGATATTTTTAGTATGAAGTGGTAAAGAGTGTGATGTGCTGAAAAAAGAGAGAACAGTACTTGAAGAGTAGTTTCATTCCAGTGGTAAATATCCGTGCAGAAATTCATATATATATATATATATATATATATATATATTTACAATTTATATATATATATATCAGGACACAGTCGTGTGTCGATAAGCCAGCTGGAGGAGATGTCCTCCTGGGGCTAAAAGCAACAGTAACATCCACCCCTAGGGGTCAGCCACACTTAAGTGGCAATATACTACACTTTATCGTGCAGTTACTGTTAATACTTCATTTAGAGAATTAACATTGCTTGTTTTCACCTTTTCAATATCAGTGAAGAATGCCACTGGAAAAGAAGATATAAGATTTGCCAGGTTTTTCTCTCTCACCAAGGTCATCGGCTGTCGAACGCCGACGAAGGGAAATAACCCTGAAATCCGGATACGTTCGTGCTGCTGGCCGTGGTGAGAGGGATAACTCCCTTGGCAAACAGGACACAGTCGTGTGTCGATAAGCCAGCTGGAGGAGATGTCCTCCTGGGGCTAAAAGCAACAGTAACATCCACCCCTAGGGGTCAGCCACACTTAAGTGGCAATATACTACACTTTATCGTGCAGTTACTGTTAATACTTCATTTAGAGAATTAACATTGCTTGTTTTCACCTTTTCAATATCAGTGAAGAATGCCACTGGAAAAGAAGATATAAGATTTGCCAGGTTTTTCTCTCTCACCAAGGTCATCGGCTGTCGAACGCCGACGAAGGGAAATAACCCTGAAATCCGGATACGTTCGTGCTGCTGGCCGTGGTGAGAGGGATAACTCCCTTGGCAAACAGGACACAGTCGTGTGTCGATAAGCCAGCTGGAGGAGATGTCCTCCTGGGGCTAAAAGCAACAGTAACATCCACCCCTAGGGGTCAGCCACACTTAAGTGGCAATATACTACACTTTATCGTGCAGTTACTGTTAATACTTCATTTAGAGAATTAACATTGCTTGTTTTCACCTTTTCAATATCAGTGAAGAATGCCACTGGAAAAGAAGATATAAGATTTGCCAGGTTTTTCTCTCTCACCAAGGTCATCGGCTGTCGAACGCCGACGAAGGGAAATAACCCTGAAATCCGGATACGTTCGTGCTGCTGGCCGTGGTGAGAGGGATAACTCCCTTGGCAAACAGGACACAGTCGTGTGTCGATAAGCCAGCTGGAGGAGATGTCCTCCTGGGGCTAAAAGCAACAGTAACATCCACCCCTAGGGGTCAGCCACACTTAAGTGGCAATATACTACACTTTATCGTGCAGTTACTGTTAATACTTCATTTAGAGAATTAACATTGCTTGTTTTCACCTTTTCAATATCAGTGAAGAATGCCACTGGAAAAGAAGATATAAGATTTGCCAGGTTTTTCTCTCTCACCAAGGTCATCGGCTGTCGAACGCCGACGAAGGGAAATAACCCTGAAATCCGGATACGTTCGTGCTGCTGGCCGTGGTGAGAGGGATAACTCCCTTGGCAAACAGGACACAGTCGTGTGTCGATAAGCCAGCTGGAGGAGATGTCCTCCTGGGGCTAAAAGCAACAGTAACATCCACCCCTAGGGGTCAGCCACACTTAAGTGGCAATATACTACACTATATATATATATATATATATATATATATAAATATATATATATATATATATATATATATATATATATATATATATATATATATATATATATATGTGTGTGTGTGTGTATATATATATACATATATATATATATATATATATATATATATATATATATATATATATACGAATTGTTGGCCTTAAGTGTTTAGAAATCTGATGACCATATGTCTCAAAAGTTTTTCTGACACATCAAATATTCATTATAATTTAAGAATTTTATCATTTCAGTGTCAGTGTATTAAGAACTATTCGATTGACTAATGTTTGCTTTATGTTTCTTTCATATTTCTTTTGCAAGGATACATCATCAGTATAGTTATTTTTCATTTTTCTAATACCCCCTTTCATTTTGCTTAAGCCTTTTCTGAAGATATACTTAAATATGTATTTTCAATTTTTATTTTTGTTTATTTTGTTTTGACTATTCAATATATAATTTACAGAAATTGCTGTTTTTTTTTTTTTATTGTTAAAGAACTCTGAAATAACAGAAAAAATGAGAAGAAATTTGAAAACAAAGTTTTTGTAAAGCTAATTTAGTACAGCTTAAATTTTCTAGTGTGTGATAATAGCAGAAAATTATTTTTGATAGATTTTTCTAAACTCAATATAGTATATCCAAAATGATTTGTGAAAAATCTGATTAACATTTGATTTAAAATGTATTTTTTTCTCCTCTCATTTCTAGTGGTGTTATGTTCACAACTTCTGAAATATATTTCCTATTTCATATTATCATCATCATCATCGTCATTATTATTATTATTATTATTATTATTTTGCTTCAATATATTTTCTCTCCCTTCACATAAATGACTGCCATAGAAATAATATGAGAAAGTATATATTTAATTTCAAATAATATATTTTAAAGTCTCTCTCACTCTCTCACTCTCTCTCTCTCTCTCAATCTCTTCAACTGCTTCTTTTTGTCATCTGTCTAGTGCAATTCCTACTGTCTCTTTTATATCCACCCATCCATCCATCTATCCATCCATCCATCCATCCATTTATCCATCCATCCAACATCT